>NW_027109093.1:0-5407 GCF_000696795.3 Halyomorpha halys
TCTAAGCTGAAAGGAGTTGAGGTCATGTTGTCTACTAACTTGTTCTAAGCTGAAAGGAGTTGAGGTCATGTTGTCAACTAGCTTCCTCTAAGCTGAAACAAATTATTGCTGCTTTTGTGATTTTAGAAAAAAAAATCGGGACTCGATCTGACAACCTCCGGGTTGGTAGACTGGCGCGTTTTCACGCAGCTACCGTTGCTCCCCTTAATCCCCATCAAACAGGTATACCCCGCCTTAGTTGCTGTCATCCCTGGTATACACCGCCTTAGTTGCTGTCATCCCTGGTATACACCGCCTTAGTTGCTGTCATCCCTGGTATACACCGCCTTAGTTGCTGTCATCCCTGGTATACACCGCCTTAGTTGCTGTCATCCCTGGTATACACCGCCTTAGTTGCTGTCATCCCTGGTATACACCGCCTTAGTTGCTGTCATCCCTGGTATACTCCGCCTTAGTTGCTGTCATCCCTGGTATACCCCGCTTAGTTGCTGTCATCCCTGGTATACTCCGCCTTAGTTGCTGTCATCCCTGGTATACACCGCCTTAAATATATAATTTCACTTTCTCAGGATTTTACGTTGTTGAGCTAGGTTATTTACACAGCTATTTTGTTCACAGAGACCATTTTGCGAGACTAGGATTTTTGGACTAACGGGAGCTCAAAACATGTATTTCCATCGAAAACTCGAATTTAAAACTTTTTACAACCACAATACCTTCCCCTACTATTTATTTCTTGTATAGGTAAGTGAATGTTTTTCCCCACTGTTTGGATTAATTTGTACTATTAAAGTTAGTGTAGTGACTAGGTTCCTTCCATAAAGTATAAAATGTTCATCAATAAACGTCCTGTCTAACGCAAAAATCGGATAGGCAGTTTCTGAAATTAGTAGGTTTAAACAAATTCTAGGGATTTACATATTAGTCCCACAAATCAGTCAATTTTTTCATTGATTAAATTTTAAGATTTGATGAAGATAGGTTGAGTAATTTTCGTCGTTGGGAGTTGCGATTGGATATCCTTTTATACAAGAGTAAGATGACAACTATATTCTCTTCTGTTGCAGTGGAATTGATGTAGTTGAGAACAGTAACCAGACCCAAGTGACCACGCCGGTGGACGAGCTGACTACTCTAGCCGGGGATGGTGTCAACACGACGCAAGTAGCGGCCAGGAATGCCACTCCAGGTAATAACAGAATTTCACATTATTAATATTGATACGAAAACAGTTCAGTCAAGTAAGGACCAGGAAGGGAACGTGGACAATTTTGAAAAAGTTCTGAAAATTTCTCAACATCCTAATTAGATATTTTAGCTTTGTCAACTAAAACTTTTTTTTGGAAATAAATAAAAATCTTACATGCAAGTTCAGCGAATTTTATATGTGCCATTTTACCAATTTGCCTAGTTCTACCTTTCCAACCACAATATTAAAATACGCAAGTATACTGAGTTTCTATTACTTATCCGCTGTCGGATTTCTAAATCAACTTTCCAAAACAGCCCCAAGAAACATATTCCTAAAAAAACAAAGAAAAGTTCTAACGACACCAGGCTCTATGAGTATGAGTGCATTTCCTACTCAGTTAGTCCCAATCTATTCAAAATAATATGTAACATAACATTTCGTAGTGGTAAAAGTTGACGTTCTCGCTGTAGTTAATTTGCTTATCGCGTGTTGGACTTGTTGCGTTTTACCTCGATCATGTGCGTCCTAGTTTTAAACTTAGGGTCGAGTAAAAACCTCTTGCCGTTAAGTCATATCATGTTGACATAAATAGAAGAAGAATTTATTGAAATATTGAACCAAGTAGATCTTATCAGATTGTTGAAAGATTAAACCAAATGGTTCTTATTGTCAGATTTGCAATATGAGTTGAAAAATGAAACGGCGAGGCGACATCAGCGGGCAGATTGGATTCCATTGGATCGAGTTGTTATCTTTGGCTAATGTATTCCTTAGGCCTAGTTCTGGGTAAGGAGCTAATTCGGCCTCCTCACGGCAGGGGGGGGTGTAGTAATACACTCCAGGGCTCAGCGATCGATCGATTATCGCGCTCATCGTAGCAACTCGATGCTAGCGGAAAGAACCAGGATATTTACCTACTAAGCGGGAAATGAATTGTTAGTAATGTATTCATACGCAGAAATACTGATGGTCAACTTGTGAGAACAATTAATTTTTTATGGCTCAGAGAATTGCTCAATTATGGTTATGTAATGAAGCGAACACTTTCCTGGTTCGTTACTTATACGAGTATTTACGCGACAGAAATTGATTGTCTACAGTTTCTGGAGGGTGTTTATGATTTTATATATTTTATTGTTAATAATATAGTATCTATATATTCTTAAATAATTTATAATTTAACAGTTAATAAAATTAGGTTTATTAAATGTTAAAGAATGACCTTTGCCAACAAGTTGTGACCTTAGCCCAGTTTAGGAACTGTATCCTCTTGTTCTGAAAATGAAAAGGATTCCAGATGGTAAAGAATCTGATTAAGTGTTATATTATAAGATTGCTATTTTAGAATTTTACAAGGCAACAATAACCTAGTAGATAATAATAACAAGTTTATCTTTGAGGACAATTCAATAGTTGAACAAAAGATAACGATTAAGGTTTCGTAAATGTTATCGGAAGAGATCGGGTTGCTACGGCTTTTTCTGATTCGAGCTCTTGTCTCTATTTTTCCTTTTCTCCGGTTTAATTGTTAATCAAGTTCTATAATGCTTTGTACTTACCTATCTTTTGTGATTGTTAACAATGGAAACTTGTTATTTTTTTCAGGTAGGTAAAATCAAAGGTGCTTGAGAGTAAATTAGTGAATGGCACACAGAGGAGCTAGGCTCTTTCCCTAACTGTATACGATAATAATACATTACACCCGATAATATTGACATTACATCCGATAATATTGACATTACATCCGATAATATACATACATACGATAATATTGACATTACATCGTAACTGAAAGTACCTAACAATTCAATATAACTATTTTTTTTTTAACTAAGGCGTATTTTGACGTATCGAGCAGAAACCTGGACTATAAAAGGTCATCAAAGCAAAATACGTCTTTGGAAGCGGACTACTGGCCACGAGCGGAAGGAATAAGGAATGGATAAAGTAAGGAAAAATATGTTTATAAAGATCTTATCATATTAGAAAAGATGAAAAAAATAAAAGGACATTTTGGAAGATATTGAGGAAAAACTCTTGCAATGGTATGGATATTTAAAAAGAATACCTGAAGGACGTTTCCCATTGGAGGACCAAGGTAGAAGAGGAAGAGCTAGGCCTGGACGAGAGGAAGATTGGGCTACTATACAATAATTTTGCTCTCTCGGGCTTACAGATCTCCGCCGGCCAGCTTTTAGCCTAACAAATGTAAACGTAAAATAAAACAGTCTGTTGCCAGTATTCGATTAAAAATGAACAAGGAATGATCTCAAGTATCTCATTACTAAATGGCTAACTAAATTAACAATTATCAAATAATTCTGTCCTTTTTAATGTATTTAGATGCCCTACGATTGGGCTGAGTCAGGACGTCCAACGTCTATTATTCTCGAAACAAGGCCACCTTTTAAATAATAGATACGACTATTCATCAAGTCGTTTATAGTATTTGAAAAATACAATAGTAGTATATTATAAAATACTAATTATATAATATTAGCTTATCTAACTTATATCTAGATAATGACTTTCAATAACTAACTCATATTTTAATAATTACTTACTTATATAATAATGATAATAATAATAACTTATATATTAATAATAACTTTCAGTAACTAACTTATATCTTAATAATAACTTTCAGTAACTAACTTATATCTTAATAATAACTTTCAGTAACTAACTTATATATTAATAATAACTTTCAGTAACTAACTTATTTCTTCATAATAACTTTCAATAAATAACTTATATATTAATAATAACTTACTTATATATTAATAATAACTTACTTATATATTAACAATAACTTTCAATAACCAACTTATAACTTAATAATAACTAACTTAATTCTACATGTTATTTGTATTGGATTTTGGAAAGAAATATTTTTAGACTTTTGTATAAGTTACTTTCTTTATAGGGTGATTTGAACAACATGATGTCGAAACAGTTTTCCATTATCAAGTTCATTGTTTGTAATTGTGTTTGTGTTATCGTCTTATGTAAAAAAAAAAAACTAAATAACTTTTTATATTACAAATCTTTTATATAAAAGTAAAAAGGATGTTGTTATTGTTACATTAATCTTGAGTCAACCTCAATCTATTTTCCTTACCTATCATTTCTTTAAATCCATAACATTCCTCTTTTTTTAACTCAAATGAAATAAAGAACAATGAACTTCATATTAAGAAAACTGCCCGAAACTTTTGATGAATTGAAGAAAAAAGTTATAAAATGTCTTATTTCTTCCAAAAAAACATAATACAAATGATGTCATATCAATTCCCGAGCAGCTTATAAACGTAATTAAATTTAATCGAGTCATTTTCGATCAAGTTTTCAAACAAAAATGTTATTATATTTCTATTCTTGTTTTGTTTTTTTCTAGACACACCAGTTGCTGAAGAACTTCGAAGGACGAAGAAAAAATGCTACATGAACGGTTTGGAAGGAACGTGTCTCACGCTGGAAGATTGTTACCATACCGAAGGACAAGCCTCAAGGGTCTGCGGGCATTCCATTTTTTTGTACTGCTGTGTCTGTAAGGAAATGTTCTTGTTCTCAATAGTTGAGTAATGAAGGATAGAATGATATAAAATGGTATCCATGTAGCAAGCTCAACTCTGCTCTACGGAATAGGACGTGTAAACAATGCTCAATAGGTTAGGTTATATAGCCAATTTATAATCAAAAACAATAATTCATAATAATTAAACTTTAAAAAATTTTAACAGCAACTCAACCTGTCCGATTGTCAGTCGGAATGTCAGTAAAACGCTAGGTGGACGTTGGCTTTATCGGCTACAGGCAATACTCATGGATTATCGTGAAAATTTTTAAATTCAATCATGGACAATTTGGACAAGCAAGTGCTTGGTTCATATCATGTGTTTCACTTTATTCTTCCAAGGAAATGGCAAAATAAACAAGCAAATAAACAAAGCGCCAGTCGGGCTCATAGTGTAGTGGTCTTCGTAAATCAAGTAAATCAGTTTGCTCCCAGTCAGTTCCGCCTATTGTTCTGACCCAGGTTAACATTGAAGGTGTCCCCTAGTACCAAAGGTTAAGGTGTCCCCTAGTAGCAAAAGTTGAGGTGTCCCCTAATAGCAAAGGTTAAGGTGTCCCCTAATAGCAAAGGTTAAGGTGCCCCTATTAGCATAGGTTATGGTGTTCCCTAGAAGCAAAGGTTAAGGTGTCCCCTAGTAG
>NW_027109094.1:0-3477 GCF_000696795.3 Halyomorpha halys
TAAGACATAAAAATTTTTCGTAATCAGGACTAATTTCAATTTTTGATTTGCTATTATTTAATCAATTTATAATTCAATATTCCACCGCTGTTATATTTCTTTATGGTTATTATTATTGCTATATTTTTATTTTAGTCATTATTATTTTCATTATTTTATCCTGTGTATGTATATAAATGTACATTTATAACTTTAATACTCATTTCTGTTGATGTTGGTAGCATGTGTTAATATTCCTCAAAAAATATATGTAGTAAGTTCTTCTATTAACACGAATTATATAAACGCATAGGAAGGCATGAATTTCATTACGTGAATATATATCAATTTTAGAAAACTTGTGTGATAAGAATGAGTTTAATCTACAGTGATAAAAGTATCGGTTGACGTAGTGTTACTTTACTTTCTCATCACAATAAATATTTACAAGTTTTCTTATTTACACAATATACAAATTTACAATCTTATCAGGTAAAATTTTGAAGGAAGAATTTGGAGTGTAAATTTGTGAACTTGGGCATCGTAACTTGTAATAGGAAAAAAGGTTTGAAATCTAGATAACCCTTGAAATGTATTCATAGAAAAACAAACAAAGGGTCTCCTTAACAATGGCCTGAAGGCCAAAAGGTTAGAGAAGAATAAATAAAGTGAATAATAAGAAACAAGAAATATGTGTTTTTCTTTTTATGTTACTCACTCTTTAACACATAACATATAAATATAAACATAAAATAAATATTTAATATAATACTAAACTAATATATTTATAATGTAATTAATTGGTTATGGATATCATTAGCAAGGAAGAGTAAAATTGTATTGGACTGCGAGAGGGAAAATGGCGTAATAGCCCACTTCCTGTGGCGTAGGAAAAAAAAATAATAATGAATTTCAACATAAAAAAAATTATTAAAATAGTTCATAAATATAAAAAATCATACAAATTTATCAAGATAAAATTCGTACACTAATAAAATAAAATATAGAGTTTCTCTATATGCATGTATCATGCCATTTTGATCTTATATCAAATTTCCTGGATATATTATTATACATAGTTGTAAAGATATATCAATATAAATATAATAAAATTAAATTCATAGAATTATCAAAATTCCATTTAGAGTACCTATTGGCCTGTTAATAACATATTTCTTTATTTGGAAATGTTCATCTATTTAACAAATCAATACTAAACAAACACTATAATTCAATACTAACGCATGTCTACAAAAAAGAACTTTCGGTAATGTTTGGACTACTTTTCTAATTATAATTATTAATTTATATTGTTTATATAACGTAATAAAGTACGGTTTCTTGCTAGCTTGAGGAAAGAAAACTACATAATGTAAAATTCTACTTTACTTTTTTATTACTTTCCCTCATGAGATCATGAGATTTAATAAGGTCTGTATGTCATAATAACAAACTAAGTTCATTTTCGGTTTGAGTACAAAAATAAAACAATAATATTAAAAATAACGATCAACAGTTATTATCAATTTATTGTTATTATTTTTGTGTATTCAAACCGAAAATGAACCCTGTTTGTTATTATGGCATACATATCGTATTAAATCTCAAGATTTCAGGAAGGGAAATAGAAAAATATTAAAAACTATGTTAAAAAAAAATTAATGGGACTTTACTTTTAGATCAAGTATTTCAAAAGTTCTAACATACAAATAGAAAACTAAAATTGAAATTTTTCCCACTAACCGGGGAACGTAAATTTTGAAATGTTGTAAATTTTCATAAATCAACTAAAACCTTAAATTAAGCATATTTTTTTGCCCCGTTTAAAACATGAGATTTCTTTCTTTCTGGTGATAGCAATATAATAAATAATAAACTTGATAGTAATAAAATATCACTGGAATATATTTAACAATCATATATATGGAATACATTTAACGTCATTTTTGTAACCATTTCGATTTAATTTTCATAGTAGGTAATTAGTAACGGAGATCACATACAATTTATGAAAATTTAATCGTTTTATTCCTAGTGATGTTTCCAAATTTTAAGAAAACAGAATGGTCTAGTTTTCAATTTAAATTTCTCTTGATTGAAATATAGTCCACTTAAAATTTAATTTTATAACAAGGGAGCATGTTTAATTCAAGAATATCGTTAGATTAGACAAGAAGTATAATGTGAGCCGCATGAAAAGAAAAATTATCCAGTGGTGCTACGGTTTCTAAAAATTCACCACACAGGAATCTACAATGATTGAATGCGCTTCGATGATAGACATGTCGGAAAGTTTACTACCTCCTGTCGGAAACACAAAGGAATAGCTATCGAGTTAGCTCGGTTTCAAGTTTGATGGAAAATAGTTTATAGCTTTAACCGGTCCGTTCAAGTTGGATCTGTTTGTGGCTACAGGATTGCGGCCATGCTGCCTCAACTTGTAGTACACCTGGGTTTAGAACCTCTACTACTGAATTATTTATATTAAATAGGTGTTTTAGGAGTTCCAGCAAGATTTTCGAATGTTAACTTTTCAAGAAAAAATTATCTATATGAAAGGGGCAAAATACAAAATTAAGGAAAATAATTATCACATGAAGACCCAACTTTAGTTTCTTTATTTATCAGTGATACGGCTGGGGGAGAACCGCTGGGATCTATTGGAGCCCGGTTTTGCCTTCCACATGAGGGCAGCAAAGTTTGGTTCAAAGTTCCCAAGGCTGAATGTAAATATTGTTATATAACGAATTCATGTTGATATTTCTTTTTCTTAATTTTGTTGTTTGGTCTTGTTTAAAACTAGGTTAAATAGAATTAATTTTAAACACTTAAGGTCTTAAATTAATCATTTACTCCAAATAATTTATAAATACAATTTTATTCCATAAGTTTATAAATTGTTGAAGTTTGTATGTATTAACCCATCTCTATGAAACCAGTCAAATTGTATGAACTAGTTGATTCCATAAGCAATCCTTATATGTTTCCTTCGTTCTTAAAATCATTCCTCCTATAATAAATATTAGAGTGAAAGAAAAGCTTTAATGAAATCCGTCCAATTTCGCTTCTCGATAATGGAAACTAATGCGGATTCGATGGTCTGAGTACAATCTCTTTTCATCTTCAATCCCTTATCACCGAAGAAACAAGAGACGATATTTATTATGATTGCTGCAGTGGACAGTTTCCGCTTATTGTAAGTGTAAGGATAATTTAATTTAAGCATTTTTTTTTTTACCAATATTCTTTTCTAGCATTCACGAGTAAACCCAGGAAATTTAATAATATATTGATCAAAATTATCAACATCAATTATTTTGGTTCTGTCGACACCTCCGAAAAAGATTAGTATGTATTCTAAAGCAAGCCTTTATATTCATTAATAATTTATTTCAGCTTGAAGCCTACGACAGTTCACTAAAAATTTAATTTAAATAAATTGATTTCTAAAGATAAATTATATTTTCGCTTGACTTTTAATTTGCTTGTAGAAATATA
>NW_027109094.1:3527-4346 GCF_000696795.3 Halyomorpha halys
TTATTATTATTATATTTTATTTATTTATTTTGTATTCATATATACAATTGAAGACTAAATGTATATAAGAATATTTGCGTTGATGACCGATAGGTTTTTCGCCTTAATTTCTGAATAACAAACTAATTATAGAGTTGAACTATAATCTAACATATAAAGATCAATTTTTGTTTGTTGGTACTTTATGCACTGATATATCATTCATCCGATTGTGATAGGACTAAACAGTTTGAATTTTCCTGGGAATATTATAGGCTGGTCCGATTTTGTCGGTAAAAATAAATTTAAGCATTTTTGGCGCGAAGCTTAGAAAATATACATTTTTTTAATGGTTATTATATGCCACTTGACTTTTTCTAAAGAATAAGAAAAAAATATTACTGATCCTATTAATTTTTTTTTATTCACACAAAAAAAATAACATAATGAGGCTTTCAGTAAAGTAGGTCAACAACATTTTATTTTATTTTTTTAAATTCAAATGATATTCGTTTTTAGCGTCCTCCGAAACCCTCAAATACCATTTTACAATGGAACTAAAAATTAGTAATATATAAGCTCAGTGATGGTTATTATTAACTATTCATATTTTATGTTGTATATATGTATATGACAACATCATATATAGTCAAATTGTCTAAAACGATAAGAATAAATCAATTAAATCGGACCAGTATTAAAGATAATACAGTGAAGTTAGCTGTTACCATTTATATTACAATATTTAACGTCTTATCACTTTAGTAGGGAGGAAAGGCCGATTCTGGGACAGTAAATGAGCCTTTTTGGACTTTGGACCCTCGAACCAGCCTTAACCAC
>NW_027109095.1:0-609 GCF_000696795.3 Halyomorpha halys
CCCCACTTTGTAGGGCTTCATCAGGGCTAAAAAGATACAAAATGATACAATGATAAGAATAAAAATACAAAGATAAGAATACAAATAAGTAACAAGGCAAGAGAAAATTTTTTTTATAAAAATACGTAAAATATACAGTTAAAAAAGTACAGAAGATGTACATAAAACTTTTTTTTATCACATTTTAAATAAATCCATACAAAGAATATTTTTAATTTTTTTTATTTTATAAATGAAAAAATCTTATTATTTTAACAAATTTAATCATTACTGTAGATGTAAGAGAAAGAGATTATGTCAAAAAGTGGGTGAAGGAGAAAGATTATTACGGTTTTCATTATATCTACTATATTACTTCAAATTTAAATAATTATAAATTTATTTACTTTATTGATATGAAAACATATATTTTCGTATCTTTATTATTTTCTTCTTCCATTCTTAATTTTAATATTACTATATTAAATTTAATATTTTCCCTGTATATTATTAATTATATAAAGTTTCAATATTCAACAAGAAGCTTCTTAGAAGGCCTAGGTGTTAGCATCGGGGATATTGCGATCTTGGCGGAAAATATTATTTTGGACTCCCTGGGGATCATACACC
>NW_027109095.1:4484-4874 GCF_000696795.3 Halyomorpha halys
TTTCGCCCCACTTTTCAGGGCTTCATCAGGGCTAAAAAGATACAAAATTATACAATGATAAGAATAAAAATACAAAGATAAGATACAAATTTTGTTTCTCAAAATAAATTCACTAACTACTGTTCTTTCAGTGCATTCTTTATGATATGTTAGAAATTTAAAAATAAATATCTCGGAAACTATTAAACGTAAATGTCTCTATTAGGGCTAATATTTCAGCAAATTTACTCTTCTTTAAATGATGTAAGCTTAGGTTTTATAGTATTGTTCTTAATTTTAAATATATTGAGCTCCGAATAAAATAATTAATTATTTTTAAATATTAATTATTTTTAATGGTCCTTATTATATCTTACTTTTTTACATTTTATACCCCTGTTATTTTACACT
>NW_027109096.1:0-710 GCF_000696795.3 Halyomorpha halys
TGACACTGGTGTGGTGCTAACAGATATTTAATTGTGAAAGTCCTGACTTCCAGACTCTTAGTTGATGGGTTTTATATTCTTTCTTCTGGGTTTTGTAATTTTCTCATTCAATTTTTAAATAGTGAAGTATAACTGTTTTTATAATTAATAAATGGTATTTGACCGAACCCGGAATGATACATAAAATAAAACATATTAAAACCATTTATACATCAAAATATACTATTTACTAAAAAAGAGCATATTACAATATAAATAGTTTATTTTATAGTTTTCCATGTATTTCCACCAAAGAGCAAACTGATCAACTTTATCATGGATAGCAAACTAACCAATATCATCATTCCGAAGTTATAGAGGCAAAAAAAACTTGTTTCAAATAGACAAGATGGCAGAGTGCGTACTTCCGTAGACTGTTGGATTGTTGCTAAGTTGAGCAGGTAGATTAAATTTTTTTCAATCATTGTTCCTCTACCATAATTATAATACAAATTAACCCAGTGGAAAATAGAAGAGGAGAATAATTATCAATTGAGTAATTATCGTTGCAAGTAAATCAAAATGGTTGTGCTAACAATCAATGTTTGTTTCGACTGTTGAGGGTTGGAAACAGACTATATTATAATATCTTCTTTTTTGATAAATAGTTATTTTTTAATTATTATGAGAGATAGTTGACCGTGGATGATGTACGAGGAGAAGTTATTTTT
>NW_027109096.1:2252-3579 GCF_000696795.3 Halyomorpha halys
AAAATCACCATGTCATGTGTTGCCTGACGCCCCCATTCGATATCACCACGTGCCATGTTTAACTCTTCAAGGCCCTTCTGTTTTTCACCGCAGTAGAGGTAATATAATCCTGAAAAAGTAGTATAGGCTCTACATGTTATATTGCATGCTATTATTTCTATAAGTAACATATCTAAATAAATCCATCTACAAATATATATCTAAGTCCAGTAACTTCTGGCTTATGAAGTCGGAAAGGACATTTAAATTAAAAATCAAAATAAATCACTTTGTAGTCGATATACTAAAATGTGTCAACTTATTTTTTTTTTTTTTAAGACAAATATCAATTTATTTTATTTTAAGACAAATACCAATCACAGAAGAATACTTAGTAAGTGTTTGGACTAACTGTAAAATTTACCTGTGCAATAATGGAGGGCTGGATGGTTAGGAGAAACACTTCTTGCGGCTTCTATATAAGGCCAAGACTGCTCAATGCGAGCACTGCGCCTGTTCACCTAAAATAATATCCATAACAAATGCTATCTACTAACTTCACACTTTTTATAAGATACACACTCACACTTTTTATTTTTTTGACATGTATCTTTTTTTTTTCATGTATCTTTTTATTTTTTATTGTGTATCTTTTTATTTTTTGTTGTGTATCTTTTTATTTTTTGTTGTGCATCTTTTTTTTTTGTTGTTGTGTATCTTTTTATGTTTTCCATGTACCTTTTCATTTTTTGTTGTGTATCTGTTTATTTTTTGCCGTGTATCTTTTTATTTTTTGTCATGTATCTTTTTTATTTTTAGCCCAGAAATAGACCTACACAGTGGGGCAAAACATCCGGAAATAAATAGTTGAGAACTTTTTTTTGTTTTTTCTAGACCACAGACCACAACTGTCTCCTTCATATGATCATTTTGAGGATATTTATGGTTAGTTAAATATTCCTGAGATGTTATAGCAAATTTTGCACTAAAATCTACTTAACGGAATCGCCACAATATATCATCGATTATATGCTTTTTATCAATTTCTCAAAAGCAGCTTTAACGATTTTGATTTAAATCACTAAATCAATGTACAATTAAACTTTCTTCATAATATCAGCTGGGTCTTACTACTAGGGTTGAAATAGTTTGACAGACGTTAAATGCCAAATTTTCAAAATGACTTCCTTCAAAGTACCTTGAATTTTTTTTATTTGAATTAATGAACCATTTATCAAAAGGATTTGATTTTACTAAACTTAAAAGAGGAAAAATATGTTTATTTGTTTTTTTAAACTTTACTAACCTGTAAATAAAAATAAAATAAGGAGAAGTTTTACCATTATTA
>NW_027109097.1:0-3416 GCF_000696795.3 Halyomorpha halys
TTTATACCTCCATTATTAATGACTTAAGATATTTATTTATTTTTCAATAATAAAATCCTCGATTCAACTGACTTACTGATGATAACACCAGGAAAAGAGTGTTAGCGAATAAAGCCGAGGTTATTGCCACTAAGGCTATAATAGCGTAATTGGCTGGTGTTACGGCGATAAGAACGGCAAATATTGGAACTGTTTGTAGAAGCCATGTCGCAAACACGGTAGTATGAGGCTGCCACTCGCCTACCTAAATTGATAAATACCCCATTACCAACTTCATGGGGAGAGGGAAGTATTTTATGTTGAGATCATGGTACTTTTAAGGTTTAGCAAGGGGAATAATATGTTATTGTATTTTATATTGAAGTGAAATCACGAAAATGTTCCTTTGACAAAATTTGTTCTTACATACCTTATTTTTTCCGCTTTGCATAACTTTGCAAACTGTTTTTATACCTCCACTACATATTGGATATTGAAATAACATATTTTATGTAATATTAGTTAAATATAAGATATGAGGTTATACAAGGAGAATGGGTAGCTCATTGGTAAGACACTGCAACAAACAAGGACCCGGGTTCGAATCCGGCTGTGATAGATAATTATTTTCTATTTCACTATAGCCGTGAGTCACCCCTGTGGATTCTGGAGCTCTTCGGGGTCACTTACCTCACAAAGATCGTACCTTAATTGCGGAAAAATCTGGGGATTTAGGGTGATTTGAACAAAATCACACTTGACTGTCAGATCTTTTCCAGATCACCTCCTAAACCAACCGTTGGTCTAGTAACTGTACTTCCTTAGAAAATTATGCACTCCTAATTCTTTACGGGTCTTAGGGTTACAGATTTAATTTTTAAGGTCATACAACACATAGGTACATTTTATTACATATTATAAAAAGAAGTAGAAATACTACAGTACATGAAATGTATATTTGCATTTTTATACAGAGTATTAATTTAAAACAAAATGTGTATATACAAGAATATATGTTTAAATACACAACAAAAAAAGAGCAAAAAAAAAGAAACGAGAATATATTAATATTTCTAAAATTCGTCTTATTTTTTTTTTCGTTTCTATTGTGTGTTCATTTTTCTTTCGTGTTTCAAGATCCTTTCCCCATATTCAGGATTATCGTTTTATAGTTCCTTCGTTAATTGCATCCATGTCATTTATATATTTTTTATTTTTATTATTAGCGTTAATTTTACATGGAGACATTCTGTTTTCACCATTTACACTATCACTAAACTACTAGATATGTATATAGTCCTGACCCCATTATTCTGCTCCCACTTCTGTATATAATATTCACATATGATTCACCGACAGACGACAATATACTAAATGCGACGTATGCCGACGACACTGCTATCATAACGATAAACACAGACCCCTTACAGGCCACACTAACAATAT
Organism: Halyomorpha halys; assembly: GCF_000696795.3. Classification (NCBI taxonomy): domain Eukaryota; kingdom Metazoa; phylum Arthropoda; class Insecta; order Hemiptera; family Pentatomidae; genus Halyomorpha; species Halyomorpha halys. The sequence goes on from NW_027109097.1 coordinate 1,426, forward strand.
AACATAGTCTAAACAACATACAGCCCTGATACACACAATGGAAAATTATCATTAATCACAAGTCACAACATGCAACATGTACTCTATGACACAAAACATGCCCTTCAGTTTACATAGAAAATCACCCTATGCCACAAACAAACACTGGAACGTATTTAGGACTTGCCTATGGTAGAAGGTTGACATGGGGCCTACACGTCAAGACAAAACGAAAACACTAAATTTTCAACTAAGACTATTATATTCTATACTAGACAGACGTTCTAAATGAGACCAGAGACAGAAACTTAATATATACGATTACTTACTAAAACCCATATGGACTTACGTCTTCTAAATTTATGAACCCGCTAAAAAGACACAGATTAAAAAATAAAAAAGTTTTCAATCGCAATTTTTAAAACTGGCAACGAAATCACCAGTCTACGTCTTAAACGAGACCATTCCCACCGACCTACGCATTCCGACTGTGTCGAACCACATTTATATGACTTACAAACGGTTTCTCAACACACTACATGAACATTTCAATTAAGTTGCACGACATATGACAATAAATGACTTCCCTGACGTAACTCGGTGGAGGAATGGACTGTCTCACTCATACTAACCCATGCCATTCCTGAATAATACAACTCATTTTCTGATTGTAAAAGATTTGCAGGTGCAAATAAAATATTGTAACGATAAAAAAAAATATGTACTGCAACTATATTATAATAACAGTATAACTAGTGCAATGAATAAGAAAATTGTGTAAACAGAAGGTCACTATGTAAAATTAAGACTGATTATAAATATGACAAAGTATAAATAATATGGATGTAATTAACTAGGAGACTGAGAAATATGTAATCCTGAAGATAGGGAGGGATAGGACCACAAAATGTCAAGGGAAAAAAAAACAGTGACAATAAAAAAAAAAATTTACAAGTCTTGATGTACCGATTTATTTTTTTATTATGTATTTAAATTTATATGGAATATGGTCCGGGTGCGGTCAAAAAAACTAAAATAGTAAATGGGTATACTATTTTTAGTAAGCCGACGTTTCGCTCCACGTTGCAGGGCTTCGTCAGGGCTGTTTTGACGGATTGACAACCAGTGACAGTCACTCTGACTTTGATTTCCGTCCCTTCATAAGGGCTAAAAATAGATAAGAACCCTCACTCTGAGGAACATAAAAATAAAATAAAATAATAAAGAAACAAATTTGGAGATATACATTGCAATGAAGTAAGTGAAAAGTAGATGATTAATAACAATGAAAGTAGATAGCAGTTGATTGATAACAATAGAAAGTATATTATTATAGAAGTAAGAATTTTAAAAAAAATTACAATAAAGTTATAAACATAATGAAAGGTGCTGAAGAAAAAGTATTTTTATGTGTCTCTCAGTGATTGTTATCTCTTTTTTTCTTTTAGCTCCGATGAAGGCCTGAAATTCAGGTCGAAATGTCGGCACAAAAAATAAAGTCATGTTTATTGTGTATGTTTTCCTGCTCCGCTTCTCTCTCCCTCCTTACCATCTCATATTTATCTACGGTCAACTATAAACAACTCGTTAAGAATAAAATTCAGAAAAAAAAAGCTAATAGTTAAATTTTGTAAAAAGAAAGGAAATAGTAAATGAATTAAAAAGAAAGTAAAGAAAGCATAATATGAAACATTAGGATAAACATAAAATACATAATACATAAAATAAAAATGAATGTCATATTTTTTTTTTCTTTTTGTAGTCGTTGTGAAATACAGATGTTTTTTTAAAATTTAGTTTTAGACCTATTGGCCTACATCTCTCAAGAAACGTCCAGATATCCTAGACATATTTATCACCTCCCAAATTTCCTGTTCCCGGACCATCATCGAATCTATAGACGACCTTTCCTCAGACCACAGTCCAGTTATCCTTTCCTTACATTCGAGCTTCGTTCCTAAGCCCTCTCCTCCCTCATTGATTAAAGGACGAGTTGACTGGGACAAATTTCG
>NW_027109097.1:3466-3717 GCF_000696795.3 Halyomorpha halys
TCTTCCAAAAGGGTTTCCACCATTAGTTTGCAACGGATGAATGTCCTGTCCATTCCTATCAGTTCATCAAGCTATAGCTGCTTGATCTTCTCCCAAACAGTTTCATTCCCAACATAAAGGTGATACTTTTTCCAGGTTTCGAACCATTATTCAACGCTTTATGGATTTGGTATTTTTTCACGCCAGGATATGTCCAGATCGTCGTTATTTTACTTCTTCCGTATTCACTATATTTAATTTTGGTCAATCCG
>NW_027109097.1:4984-6746 GCF_000696795.3 Halyomorpha halys
GTGGGATTTTAAGTTGTTCAATATGAACGGTCCTGCACTTTTTGGGTTCTCTAATGCTCTCAATAGTTACTACATTATGTTCTCTTATTATTATCACCCTGAATGGTCCCTCGTATCGCTGTATCTCCTTACCCCTGTTTGATCCCAACTTTCTATATACATCCGACGTCCCATAGGTTATATTATAAACTACATAATTGTAAATATTTGTGTTTATCCTATAGTTATAAGCTGGAAGAAATTGAGAATATATTTTAGTTCATAAAAGTATATTTGAGTTGAATAATAAAATTAATAATAAAAAATGAGAACTATAACGGGTAACATGAAGGAGCATGGGGAGGATGGTGAAAACGTTGGGCAAGTTAGTGTACTCTCATAATAAAATTTGTTTTAAAAGTAGTTTTTATAATATCGTAGCAATATAATTTGTATGACTACATTCTTATCTTCATTTAATTCAAAGTGTATTTTTATCCAACACATAATATTCTTTTAATAAATTAATTAATATGTTTTGTATTAATTTCTGTTCAGAACATTTACGAGATCTCACTGAATAAGTTGGGCCATAAAACATGAAAAATGGTCAAGTTATTCATTTAACAAAAATGTTATATAAATATAGAGTTATCCTTTTATACACCATGGATAGATTAAATTCATCTATTACAATAATTGTAATTTTTTTTTGAAGTTTAATTGTTTCGAAAATTTGTCGGTACAGAGAATAATGTAATCCTTTAAATCTGATAATCGGTTAAGCATCATTATATACTCGTATCTGAAAACGGAAATTCTCTCTCTTTTGTCTTCACTGTAGTTCAATATAAAAAGGATTCTTTCAAAATTTAAGATAATACATGACTCTGTACATATACTTGTGATAAACTTTTTTTTAATTTAACTTTTTAGCGACACAATTAATTTCTTTAAATTTTACCAAGTTTATGTATTTAAGTTACTTGTAATATTTAAGGACGAATTGTCAATAAAGCAAAAAATATACAGTAGCTATCAGGCTCAAGCACCTCAATGGAGTAATCAAGTTTTTACCACCATAATTTTCATACTTTTTACCTCTGAAAGAATTGGCAGAAATTAACTTAAATAACTTCTAAGATTCAGCCAAATTTTAAGCTATTTTTACTTAATAAAAGTAAAATATAAACAAATTTCATGTTTGAAATTCTGGATCACAGCCACGCATTTTGCATGAAGTGCGCCTTTAACTCAAGACCAGGCACTCCTTCATTTTTTTAATTGCTGGTTTGAATTGGACTAAATAAAATTAATTGAATGAAATAAAGCATAAGGTGACAAAAAGAGAATTTATTTATAGAAGTTGGTTGAACAAGAGAGAATATTTAAACACTAAATATATTGTTATTACAGGAATGAAGGGTGGGCGAAATAGAACATTTATTGCTAGAGATAATTAATTAATTAAATTTTGAATGGCTTAACATTATCAGCTGTATACTGTCCCCCTAGTAATTCCCTTTCCTACAATCACCTTGACTCTTTATTCCGATCCTCCGGATCGCGCTTCATTGCTGGAGGAGAATATAATACCAAACGTCAACGATGAGTCACTACCTCCAATAGTTATTCTATCCTCACGCCCATGAGCCCTACTTATTGGCCTACATCTCTCAAGAAACGACCAGATATCCTAGACATATTTATCACCTCCCAAATTTCCTGTTCCCGGACCATCATCGAATCTATAGACGACCTTTCCTCAGACCACAGTCCAGTT
>NW_027109097.1:8641-10012 GCF_000696795.3 Halyomorpha halys
TCCACATGTTTTTATCATGTCACTATGTCACCTACAGCAAATTTACTTGTTGTATATATGTGTATACAGTTGTAAATATCAATAAATAAATTATTAAAAAAAAAAATTTTGAATGGGGTTTAGTGATGATGATGATGATGGTGTTAGTATGTTGAAATATGTGGACTTACACCCTACGTATACCCTCTCCTCGGCAACCGGAGGGGTCTTCGGCGGTGTCCTTACTCATGATTCATTGCAGAATAGATGAAAGAAAAGACCGCCTATGGCCAAGGGTCGCTAGTGTGTATCATTTGTTTCTGCCACATGGGGTGCTGGTGTGGCTAATTAACCATATGTTTTGAGTCTTCCGTTAGAACGGAACAAATTTCATTAGGTAGAATATTATGTATAACATACATATTAAGGTAAGGATACAATATATACGTTGTTTTAACAGTAATGAAATTAAACCAGTAATGATTAATGTAATTCATACATTACTCTCAATCTGAATAAGTACTTTATTTTTATTGCTATTATTTATTTTATTTATTGATAAGTATTGAAATCTGCCACAGTCTTGGGTAATAAATAATAGTGATAATTAAGCACATTCACACTAAAATTATATTTTAAAAAATATATAACTCAATACTAAAGAAAAGGGATCACACTAACCTGTTTGCCAGAGAAAGCCTCATTGACGGAGAAGTGTTCGCGATTAAGTATGGTGAAAGAGAAATCGACGTAAACTCTCATTGCTAGAGACGTAGACTTCCAGACGAGATAGACTCCAAGGACTTTATCTGTTCTTGAGAACGTGATGGCCCACCTTTGGTGTCCGCAACAAAATTCTTTCGACGTGACATCTCTTTCAACGTCACGAGTCACGCTACGCGTGACCACGAATGTGAATACATGGCTATTCGCTCTGTCGGGTATACGAGCGAATCGGTAAAGCAGTGCCATTTTCGTTAGCAGGGGTTGTTGATTTTATGTGGATACCTGAAACAAAAAAAAATGTTATTCTAAAATAACTACAAATAAATAATTAAAACTCATTAATAAAGGAATGTCCACAAAAAAAATAATCTTGTGTGATATTAGAAAAAACACAAACGTCATTAAGTTAATAATTAAGTAAGCGCTAATACTTAAATAAGTACTTCGTTAGGAATTAACAAAGGTTCATCATTAAATATAATATAATAAACTTGATTTAGCTTTTAAATTTAAGTTAAGCCTAATAGATTGGTATAACGGACTTAATTCCATCTCTATAGCGTAAAAATGGAACTAACTTTCTAGTAAGCGTACGGTTTAATTCTGTTCCCTCTTTTTCTTTTTCTTCAAGCCTTTCAGTCCAAGTGCTCGTAAGTTTATATATAT
>NW_027109097.1:10470-11930 GCF_000696795.3 Halyomorpha halys
ATGTATATAAAGAGATGTACCGAACCCAATAAAGATAGCATGTTACAGCAGTTCCCACGTGTTACATCTTATTCCTTCTTCTCTTTTTTGACATTTGGCTTTCCCCGATACCTAACTGGTGCCGAAACCCGGGAACATTTGATACCGGATTAATTTTCAGTGTAAAAGAAAAAAAATTTTTTTTCATTGTTCTCTTTGAATTATGACCAGTAACTGATTAGTGAGAAAAGCAGTTCTGAACCTAGAGAATATGAACCAAAACAACCAACCTCAAGCTGCAGTAAACCAAACTCAAGCTGCAGTCAACCAAGCTTCAGCAGCTGCCAACCCACCTCCACAGGTGATCCAACCATTACCAGAAGTCTCTTTAGCGCAATTTCATGGCACGACGCTAGAATGGATAAAGGTCCGTACGGCAACTGCCCAGGACCTGAAAAAGGCTGTATCGGACCTAGAAAAATCCGGAAAAGTCCGGAGAGACAGGGGAATTAAATCATTTTTTAAAAGGGGGTGATCGCCTGATGGGGCGAATAGAAGCGAAGATGTTTTAAAACATCGATGTTCAATACTAAAACATCGATGTTTTTCAACATTGATGTTTTTTTTAACCATTTCTGTAACATAAAGACAGTTTTAAAGTCTACGCATGCTTCGGCCATCAGAAGTGCCTTTTCAATCAACCAATAGGACATGAAATCCAAAAAACCTAAATGTTTTAAAATATAGTTGTTTACAATAAATTACCCCAAAAAACATCGATGTTTTTGAACAACTATTTCAGAAACATAAGGTTTTTCTGTTCCAGCGATCACGCATTCTACGGCCTGTCAGAAGTAGGTTTTGGAACTAAGAATCCGACATCGACAACAAAAAACGTTGATATTTTTAAAATATCATTGCTTACAATACATTACCCAAAATACATCGATGTTTTTGAACATCCATTTGAAGAACATAAGGTCTGTTACTACGATCACGCATTCTATGGCCTGTCAGAAGTGGTTTTGTTATGGTTGTTGTTGATTGTTGCTTAAAGGCGTAAAACCCTCTGGTCACCAACGCCTAAAGAAGTGGTTTTTGAAACTAAGAATCCGGCATCGACTACAAAAAACATCGATGTTCTAAAATCACGTTGGTTACAATACATTACTCAAAATACATCGATGTTTTTGAACAACTATATCAGAAACATAAGGTCTGTTCCACCATTCCCGTATTCTACGGCCTGTCAGATATTTTTTTGAAATTAAGAATCCTAAATCCTATATCGACTACAAAAAACATCGATGTTTTAAAAAATCGTTACTTACAATACATTACCCAAAAACATCGATGTTTTTGAACAACTATTTCAGAAATATAAGGTCTGTTTCTGTTGGTTTCTACCTAACTTATATATATATATATATATATATATAAGTTACGGTACGGGAGTTACGGAGTCAGCTGTTATTTCAATG
>NW_027109097.1:11980-14007 GCF_000696795.3 Halyomorpha halys
AATGAATGACCTGGGCAGAATAGCCTGCAAAAGAAATTTTAATGTGAGGAAGAATTTATAATTGAAGGTATGTTATATTATTAGTGATAATGTTGTTGTTATAAGTGTTACAAATGAATATATAATATAAGCTGTTAGATATTTAGATGTCCTTGAGGATGGCTGAAATGGCCGAAACGTTGGACTGTTGAAATAAAAAGTGTTGAGACTAAAAAGGATACAAGTTTTGATTTATTTAATATATAAATTATAAAGTTCAATATAAAATGTTGTAAGTAGAATAAGTTAAAAAAAGATGGATTCCAATGTATGGAAGAAGAATGGTAGATAGGAGGGATATATTTCAAGTAGGTGATGAAGCAGATAAGAAGGGATGTTCAAATGTTTTAGTTCGAAGTAGAATATTCTTTTTCAGAAATTTATACCCTTTATATTATTGCTTCTTTATTAATTTGTGGACTTATGTCATCTTAATTGAAACAATTTTTTATATATTTGAAACTGAATATAAATCCTATTTTCTATCCTTATTTTTTCATTTTCATTTTTGCTGTTTCTTTATTTGTCTTTAGAATAGTACTTTTTTTCTTATGCCTATCTATCTATCGAAAAAAACAGGACTTATATTCGGTTTGGAATATATAAAAAATTGTTTCAATTAAGATGACATAGGTCTACAAATTAATGGTAAGAACTTGATAATAGGCAGAAGAGCCTGAAACATGTTGATGACCTAATGAATAAAGAAGTAATAAAAAGGGTATAAATTCCTGGAAAAGAAAAAGAATAAAGTTTTAATGATAGATTTTGGTTCAGTACACTAATATGTCAACATTAAAAATATTGAAAACCAAAATTTTTTTTTTCCAGTCCAAAGAGAGAATCAAAATATTAAAGGCCTCAAATTCTCACTTCATTTTGGGGCTCTATTATCATTCTCAGTTTATCCTATTCTATTTATGGATAGAATAATAGATACATATAATATAGCAATAGAAGAATAGATACAAGAAACTCCTCTTTCTAACTAGTTCTTGAACGTCAAGGGTGAATAAACTTTGGAAGATATCAGGGCCCAAAAAAATATTGTGATTGTGTAGCTTTAATAATTTTTAAACCCCTTCGAACTGAAAAAAAATACTTACTTTTTACTATTAAAAATTTTTAATAATTAAAAATTATTAAAAAACATTTTTATTTTAGATATTTTCAACATACAGATTTTTTGGTGTGCTGAATCAAAATCAGTCTTTTTTAAGTCTATGATGGCTAGTTTACCTCATAATTAAAAGTATATTTGACCTAAAAGGAATTATTTTTCCTTTAATCTACTATGATTAGAAAAATGTATTGGGGAGAACTATTTTGATATTTTCCAAACTGGAACTATAAACTGAAGCAGTTTTATTATATATATATATTTCCCAGCTCCTATGTATGTAGTATCACCATAAAAGGTTTAATAGGAATTGTTAAAGACACACCAGACTCTCCTCTTGGTGTATATATTCAACTTTTTTATTTTAATTGAAATTATATTTGTTTTTCCGATTTTCACTTCTTGTATATTTCTTGATGGTAATGTAAATACATGTTGTTTTTATTATTTTATTCTAATAAGTCTTTTGGCCAGACATTATTTGTGTACAAGATTATTATTGTAAAGGAACTAGTCTTAGAATAAAGTATTTTTCAATTGTATGTTAGTTTTAATACATTCCACCTATATCATGTATTTCCAATATATTAATATCATATGTTAATTCATCTGTGTTCTCATAACCCTAAAAAACGCCTGCAATTTAATCCAAAACATCAGCATTTTTGAAAAATCATACATTTAAGTACCCAAATAACCCCCTTCCCCTCCCCTCTGTCCTTCCATCCCATAACTACGTTTATTTGAATAAAATATAATAAGATAATTAGCTATTTTATTTTAAAGCAAAAGATATTCATAAACCAGTTTTACAGCTGTTAGAAATATGTTTATTTACTTTACAGGAAGATCATAGTACAAATTATTA
>NW_027109097.1:14757-17467 GCF_000696795.3 Halyomorpha halys
AACCTAAAAATAAACATCTACTGCTGAAATCCAGAATGAGGGCTATTCAAAAATAAAAGTGATTTATATAAATCCGACACAATTTACGCTAGCCCAAAGTTTCACCATCATAAACTAGGTGTAACACAGAGTGTACCAGTGTAGATATTCACCTCCCAAATCTCTACTATTTTAAATATTTTATTTGATTTTTGCTTGGTCATAACAGTAACACATGGTCTATTCTTTGATGGTATTACTAATTTTCTTACGTTCTTCTTACTGCAGAGTACCTAATTCTGCAAGTTCCAACAGGAAAAGTAATTTTCTTGAGTAATTCTGATAGTATGTCAAATTTCAGTACAAATTCATGTTGGACACTTTTTGATTTAACCCGTTCTGAAGAAATAAATAGCAAACAGCTAGATGAACTTATAACAAATTAACCAATGACCTCAGAAGAGAAATACGAAAATTCAAACAAACTAACTTAGATATTTGGAAAACCTGACAACTAATGACAAAAGTTTGTGGCGACACACAAAGCGACTCTTACAACACCATGACGTATCAGTCCCGTTGAGAAAAGATGATGGTTCCTGGGCTTTTTCGGACCAGAAAAAATCCGAAATATTCACCGACCATCTTTCTACTGTCTTTCAACCGCACACAGATTTAACTGAGATACAACATGAAGCTAATGTGCGAAAAGTTTTAGATTTTCCTCTTCTACCTAAATGCTTTACTCCTACTGCAGTTTTAAGACAGATTATGAAAATGCCTAGAAAGAAGGCTCCTGATTACGATCTTATTACTGCTGAGGTATTTCGGAAGATCCTCAGAAAAGCTTTAGTATTCCTCACAACCCTATTCAACGCTATCTTACAGACAACTAAGTTCCCTATACAATGGAAATACTCCTCGATTTTAATGATCCATAAACCTACCAAAGACAAACATACCTATTAATCTTCTTCAAATTGCTCCAAAATGTTTGAAAAATTATTACATGAACGTATTAACATACTAACTGACCAAAGCATATTGCCCGACCACGAATTTGGATTTTGCACATTACATTCCACAAAACAACAACTACACAGGGTCACGGACTTCATTTCCTCTGCTTTTGTACTAAAACAATACGCTTCTGGAGCATTTTGGGATGTAACTCAGGCGTTTGATAGGCTATGGCACCAAGGCCTTCTTTTTAAACCCAAGCCAATTCTCCCCAACACCTATTATTTAATTTTACAATCATTTCTTTTCTGTCCGACAAAGCTCAATGAACTCATCAATGAAACCAATATTTGCAGGTGTCGCTCAAGGTTCTGTTTTGGCCCCACTTCTGTACCTCATATTCACAAATGACTTACCGACAAGGACAACATGCATACTAATTGCGATGTATGCAGACGACACTGCTATCATTTAGAGAAACACAGACCCTTTACAGGCCACACTAACACTACAACATAGTCTAAACAATATACAGACACGGTGCACACAATGGAAAATTAAGATTAATCACAACATATCACATTTACTCTACAACACAAAAGATGCCCTCCAGTTTACATTGACAATCACTCTATACCACAATCAAACACTGTAACTTATTTAGGACTTACCTATGACAGAAGGTTGATATGGGGCCCACACGTCAAGACAAAACGTAAAACGCTAAATTTCCGACTGAGAAAATTATATTCTTTAGTACACAGACCTTCTAAATTATCGCTCAGACAAAAACTTAACGTATACAACTACTTAATAAAACCCATATGGACTTAGCCTGCCAAATTTATGGACCTGCTAAAAAGACAGATTCAGAAAATACAAACTTTTCAATCACAATTTTTAAGATTGTCAACGAACTTAACTACTCTACGTTTCAAACGAGACCATTCACACCGACCTACGCATTCCGACTTAAACGGATCACATTCACATGACTTACAAACGGTTTCACAACACGCTACATGGACATTTCAATAAATTTATTCGACAGATGGCAACACAAGACATTTCCAACGTAACTCGGCGTAGGCTGAAGAGAAGTTAATGCGGGACCTCCTAGTGTAATAAAATAATTTACTTAACGTCAGGAGGATGCACCATTGGATGCTATCTCTCTCATGCCATGCCTGGATAGAACATCTCATTTGTTGGTTGTAAAGTACATTTACAGTCGCAAATGAAAGATAAAAAAAAATAGCAAATAAACATAACCAATGCCTCCGCATTGTAATGCTTTTATTTGTTTGCCAGCAATCTTTTCTTTTCCTAGTTTAGGTTCCTTATATGGAAGACTTCCTGGGCGTTCTGCTCACAGGTGATTCTGGACCTACCTCTTGGTCGTGTCCCCTCTACCTCGGCCTAATGGCTTTTTTGGCAAGATATTTATTTGGCATTCTTAGATGACCAAACCGCCTCAGTCTGAATTCCTCCATAGTAGCGTGTATGGTGTTTGTATACTTCGGGACCTCACCGTGTCTTACTTCAGGTATCCCGAATGTATGCTGAAATATTAAATCATTTAAAATTACTATGGAAAATGGGGGTTGAAATTCGTGAGACTTTCTGCTCATTATTTTAATAACACTTATATTTCTTTTAGTGGACCAAAATATAATCCCTGAGGGGGCAAATACTTTAGTGTGTTAATTTAATGTGAATTATTATAATCTGAGAACAAAACTTAAAGTGTCATGGACATTGAGGTAGTGAT
>NW_027109097.1:17517-18606 GCF_000696795.3 Halyomorpha halys
TTTAATAACACTTATATTTCTTTTAGTGGACCAAAATATAATCCCTGAGGGGGCAAATACTTTAGTGTGTTAATTTAATGTGAATTATTATAATCTGAGAACAAAACTTAAAGTGTCATGGACATTGAGGTAGTGATCGCTTATCTGGTGACTGGGTTGGAAGTCTCGCTGCCGTGGTTACTTCTGCGTCCTATGGCTGCTTCCCTCGTCCAGGTGTGCGGTGGGAGAAATGATGAAAACCATGTGCTTTTCGTCCAGTGTTCGTAAAAAACGTCTGTCTTGATCAAGGGCTGGTCAGCTAGTCGTAGGCTGTGGCGAAGAGGTAGGGGCAAGCCAGGTCCAGGCTTGCATGCCTATATACAATATAGGAGGGTGACGTCCTCGGGGTCTTCTGGTGTCCGTGGCAAGAGGGGGGCATCAGAACCCATGAGAACCCCGACCCCGACTTTATACAAACTCAAAAAAAGTACGCGAAAATCGAATTATGTAAATCCAACAGTGTTCAACCTGAGACTGATCCTTTAGTCTGAGAGCCCGTATAAAAACATTGATTGGACTTTTTTGAATCTTTATTGCATTGCCATGAAGAAATGAGAGTCTGCTGGTTAGCTCATTACAAACAAAGAGAATTAATTTTTCATTCGGAGCTCTATATCTTTAAAGCTACCTTCCACTCTAGAAAACCTAATAGGACATCATTCAATAGTTCCTATGATAATTTTTTTTTTTAAAGAAACATTTTATAATGAAAAATCAGTAGTTAGTGAATTTATTTTGGGAAAAATATATTTCAGAAACCATTAGAAGTACAGATCTTTGCCAGCACACCAATTAAAGCAAGTTGAGAGTACTATAAAGTAGTTTTTTACTTCTTTGGTCTCAGAAGCCATATTGTTCTCTAATTGTTCTTTATATCTGACTGCATTCTTCTTTCCAAAATTTTGGAATACAGTTTCCTTGGTGTACTTAGAAATGAAATGCTTCTGCGGTTTTTACATTCTCCATTGTCCTTTTTTTTCGAAAATTGAAACATTTATGACCAACTGTCAGTATTTTGGGATTTGTTTGAGATCAGTGTCTTGGGGGGGG
>NW_027109097.1:19007-23302 GCF_000696795.3 Halyomorpha halys
CTGAAGAGGATCTAGCTGGGTGAATTCCGGAGAGCGAATTTGTTGATCGGGTGAATTGAATAATTGAGCAGAAATGAGAAAGAAAAATAGGAATGAATGAAACATTTGTATTGGTTGTACAGACCCAAATGGATTGTAAAAGGAAACTGTAGGGGTGAAAAAAAAAATGTTTATTATATCCTATTATTTTATATCTTTTTTTTATGATTATACCATGTGTGTGTAGAAATATTTTTTTAATGGCATTCCAACTGGTATTAATGTCATCAATATCGAGTAGTATGTTTGTCTGGAGCCATTTTCATAGTGTCCTGATAATATCGAGAAGTTTCTTTCTCTTCTCGCAGTCTGTGGTATTTAATACCTTCCTTAAACATTTCGTTCTTTTGTTTTAGTGTACTTTTGTTCGTCCACACCTTGTACAATATCAACAAATAATGATCGGACCCAATTTTGAATCCTCTCTTAACTGTATAGTCGATTAAGAAAATATCTCAGTAAGAGAAAATATTCTATTAATGGTTTTCCATCCTTACTTTTTTCTTCTCTTGCAAATTCATGGACGTCTTTTTGTGGTTTTAGAGTGTTTGCTACAACCAGGTCATTACCTACGTATATATTCAGGATTCTTTCTCCATTGTTATTAATAGTTTATTCCCAAAATGCTCCTAATGAATCTGACCATAATTACTTATCCATTCTGTCTCTTAATGACATGAATCTTTTGTTAATTAAATATCATTTTTGAACTTTTTTAGTCATCCTTGTGGAATATAAATCCAACTCCCCTTTTGCTCTCTCACACATATTAACGCCAGAGTACAACACATAGTGCTGAATTACCTCACCATAACAGTACACAATACATTCAAACTGATATACTCAAAAATCATATATAATTTTTTACAGTTTTTGGTGATTTTCTTCCTAAAATCGAATTAGCACAAAGAACGAAATCGTCTCAAAACATCCATCCTGAGCAAGGTATCGTCGTGATTATTGAGGAAATTATTTATTAAGGTGTCTCCTCAGCCGATCGATGAAACTTAAAATGATTATGACGGATTTTTACATAAAATTGAATCTAAAACGTTTTTTCTATTTAGATTTATTTGATTTCCCGTACAGTTTGGACGCAAATCGTTAGATTAAAAAAAAAGTGTCCGATCTTAATTCGTATTAAAATTTGATTTATTATCGGGATCAGTGAACAAAAATACCCCATTCCCCATTCCATGTTGGATCACATTAACAATTTCATGCGTATGGAGCCACATTTTGTTGGAATTGAAGGTTTCAGCAACTAACTAAAATGAAGATCCTCGTAAACATACTGGATCTATCACCTTAAGGGTTAATCCCTCTTGTCAAAGCTTTTTAGGAGTTAAGAATTTCATCCCCATTGCGTTTTATATAAAAAGCATAGTTTAGAGTTTTCATTAAAAAAACCAAAAAAAAAACCTCCATTCGATAGTGGAACGCATTTATATGATTGTAATTACAAAAATGAATTCAAAGATTTAGAATGCATATAATCAATTTTATAATCATGTGAGATAGTTGACCGTGGATGACTTATGCGAGGGGAAGATGGTTGTGCGGTCAATATAAAACACAAATAACTTGAAGTAACTTATTTAATCATGCCAACGTTTCGGCAATTAACATTCCCTAAAGATAAGGGAAAAAGGAGAATAAAATATAAAAAGAACCTGTTTAAATCTTACCGCCAAGTTGCTTCTGCGCCTCGAACGGCCAAACTCCGAATTAAAAAATACGTTACAGAGATGAGAAAGTGTTTTTTTAGAGGAAACGTTACAAATGGGTAAAAAAAATATCTGCTCCTTGTCTTAAATCCTGATGAAATCCCTTACATTTTATCCGCCTTACATTCTTACCATCCATGCCTTAATTTTACTGCAGAAATTGAAAATAATAACTACCTTCCGTTCCTTGACCTCCTCATCATAAGAAACCTAGACAACACCATATCCACTGACTGGTACACCAAACCAACCTACTCAGGCAGATTTCTAAATTACCACTCCTGGCATCCTTACCATCAAAGAATTAGCGTAGCCAAAAACCATATTCACCGTGGCCTTTCCCTTTCTAATTCCCATTTCCATGAAAAAACACACGGCATTAAACAAATACTCCTAGCTAATAACTTCCCTCTCCATATCATTCATAAACTTATATACAACTACAAAAATCGTCTCACCACTTCATCTAATTCTTCACAACCCCTTTCTATCCCCTTATACAGGTCACATTCTCTCTCTTTCTGACAACATCCAACAATTCTTACGTTCTGCTATACCTAACCTTCGTATTGCTTTTAGACCTCACAACACACTATCCAATATTTACACTAAACTAAAAGACCCTATCCCTCTTCTACACCGATCACATATCCTATACTGCATCCCTTGCTCCACCCCTAATTGTAATTCTTCTTACATCGGCGATACCAAAAAAACTCTTAAAAGACCGTATCAAACAACATAAATATTCTGTTTCCTCACAAAATCATTCTGCCTCAAAACTTTCGGAACATTCTCTTTCTTTAAATCATTTCTTCGATTTTGATAAAACGTCTATACTTGCTACAGTTCGTAACCATGACATTAGGCAAATCTCTGAAAGCTTCTATATCCAATTAGAACCTTATTCCGTCAATTTAAAAACCGACAAGCACAACTTATCATTACCATAAATACCATTCGCAAATAGTTAATTTATTAAAAAACTAATTTTTATTTTTTATTTATTTATGTATTTTATTTATTTATTTTCTATTTCCGTCCACTTTGTAACGTATTATTTCACTTTTTCTAACACATTTATAGTCACCCTCTTATAACATTTCCTCTTTTTAACTGTTGTTTAATACTCATGAAACTTTGTCATGTTCCGGTACTTCTTCATCCTTGTAAACATATATATATTTTTAATATTTTCTAAAACCATTTGTCGACACCCTCTTACATGCTTTCTTTTCTAATTTTTTTAAATATTATCTACTTTTTACTTTTTATTCTTTTACCCTCTTGTAACATTTCCTCTAAAAAAAAACTTTGTCATCTCTGTAACGTATTTTGTAATTAGGAGTTTGGCCGTTCGAGGCGCTGAAACAGCTTGGTGGTAAGATTTCAAGCTAACAGGTTTGTTTTATAATTTATTCTCTTTTTTCCTCTATCTTTATTTTACACCCCTCCCCCTTCTTTTCTATTCTTTTCTTAATTTTCCTTACCCACGTTATTAGTTATGTTCACCTAATATTATTATTATTATTTTAAATTTTTTTTTTGTATTCTTGGTTAAACTCATATTTTGCCTCTTTATCTAATATTATGGTTACAACATATATTTTGCCTCTTTATCTAATATTATGGTTACAAGTTATATTTTGCCTCTTTATCTAATATTATGGTTACATATTTAATTTGTTACATATATTTTCTTTCTCTCAATTTTTTTTCCATAATTTTAATTTTTAAATTACTAATAAACTAATATATTCATATTTCTTTGCATTATATAACTTCATTTTTATTTTATTTTCTTAATTATGTTATTTTACCTACTTATTCAATTACCTGTGTACACACTTTATTTTCTACTTCTTCCATCACTTTATTTTATTAATTCCAATCTGAACAATTATTCACTTTATGCCATTCTGTTTATATTTCCTTTTTATTTTCTGTATTCATTGGTTGTTATCTTGTTCTGTTCTTAGCCCTGATGAAGGCTAGAAATTCTCGCCGAAACGTTGGCACGATTAAATAAGTTACTTCAACTTACTTGTGTTTTATTTTGACCGCACACCCCAAACATCTTCTCCTATATAATCAATTTTACTTTCATGATTGTGGAAAAATCATCCACTACCTGGCTGGGCAATATTTTAAATTAAAAGGCTATAAATGAAAATAATGAATCATATCTTTTAAATTCCAGTTTATGAAGTATCTGAAAAATAATTTTCAACGATTCTAAAATGGTATCTTCATGAGTATTTAAGTAATTTAAATACGTTTTACGTTATCATTTATAGATTTTTAATGCCTATAAATAACGAATGTTAGAAAGTAAGTGTTATATAGGCAAATGCGGCAGAGAGTCTGAAACACCAGCTCATGTGCTGGGAAAATGCCCTAACAACTCCCTCCTTATAACACGCCGGCACCACAGGGTCAAAGAAGAATTGATGAAGTTCCTTGAAAGAAAATACTTCACCTGCTTCGAGGAGGTCTATTGTATTGACACCGACGGATCCGTAAGATATG
>NW_027109097.1:23995-34950 GCF_000696795.3 Halyomorpha halys
TATTTGTTGTACAGACCGAAATGGATTGTAAAAGGAAACTGTAGGGGGGAAAAAAATTGTTTATTATATCTTATTATTGTATCTCTTTTTTTTCTGATTATACCATGTATGTGTAATTTATATATGTCCGATTATGGATTGATAAGTATGCTGTATGAGATAGCAACCTAAAGTATTTAGGCAGCATAGATAAATAAAGTATTTCTCTCTCTCTTTATTATTTTCAGTACTTACTTCTCGACAATTTTGGAAAAGAATGGCAGATGCCACCTTGACTGAAAATACGTTGTATGAAAATTCTTCTCATTCATTGTTCTTTATTGGATGTTGAAATGGCTTGGTTTTACTGGCTTCTTCGATCCTATATTAAGGCTTTGTAATATGAGTTATTGTATGAACATGCAATAAAAGAATGACTCACCTAGAATAAGGCTTTACTTTACAAAAATGAGTATTAACAATATTTCAGGTTTCTTTTAACCAAAACATAATATGAGATAACCTCAATACAAAACACATGAGATAACTACATTATTATTATTATTATTATATGAGCGACAGACCATGGATGTCTAAGTCCTTGCGCGATGTATTAGGAATTGTTCGTAGGGTGGTTTCGTCACTACCACGCCTATTTTTCGTGAGTGCCATCCATTGGCCAACGGGCCTCACAAAATTTTTTTTTACGATTTGCTTCCAAACTGTACGGGAAATCAAATAAACCTAAATAACTTTGACGTATTCTGTAAATTGTAATTTACACTGGTTGATTATCCTACTTGCTTGGATAGTCTACTGAGGGACTGCATAGAACATGGTAATTTTTTTTTTTTCAGATGTGCCTCTGTTTAAATTAAGAGCAATATATTCTGAGTTTTTAATCTAAATTGATTTCGTTACTGTTGTTAGAAATGATAATCGAATGTTTTGAGACCGCGAAAAAAAAAAATATATATAAATTATAGAACAAATAAAAAAAGATAAAAGAATATTATAAACAGGAATGAAAAGAGCGTATTTAAATCCCAATCGATGTCATCTATTTGAAGGGTCACACCAAGAAATTTTTCAGTACCAAACTTTCAAATGAGTTATTGTTTTACATACAAGCTGCATATAAAGGAATTATGAATTTATTCCTGAAAGTAGCGTAATATGATCTTTTATTTTTTTATGGTTTTCCCTGACAATGAACATATTCCGAGTGCGAAGAGGAGAAGATATCACCGAAACTGATGTAATTTTTTTTTGACAACTGGGGGTCTTAAAACCACAAAAAATAATTAAATTGAAGGAAATAATTTTTTTTTTAATGGATATTATAAACAGACATGAGAAGAACAATATAAAAACAACACATCTTTTGTAATGAAATACTCCAGTATCACTATAATTGACATTTTTTTTTTTTTTTTTTTTTTTGTTATTTTCACATTTCTCATTCTCGGGATTTTTTCTGTTTATAAGTATTAGCTTACTATTATTAACTTACTATTAGCTAACTATTATAGAATTCAATTACATGTTATGGCTCCTTGCAAGTTCTACTGTTTATGCGTCAGTACAGGTCAAGATGCAGAAAGTTCTGTATAACTTTTTTTTTTGTGTGTGAAAAGTGAGAGGGTCGAGTTTTCATTCCGTAGCACCGTCATGAAATATAAGTTCGAACCGCACCCGTTGCAAACATGAGGTTTCTTAGGGAACGCCTCGGCTACGCCCTCGAGCTCCTTGCATCTGTTCATATAAATAAATGGAACGGTCTTACGCTTCATGCGGGTGTGGAAAGCACCCTGCTCTGTCTCAAGTTTCAATATTAACAAATATCAATTTAGGAGGTTTAGAATATTTCCGTAATCGGTTCTTAAAATTTTTTTTTTTTTTTCTTTCCCCTAAATATAGACATGTAGTAAGGTGAAGTATAGCCATTGTGAATAATAAAGAAATTGTAGCTTTGAAACTATTAAGGATTAATTTTAACTCTAAGTATGGTGGTAAGTGTAAGTCGTGTGATGCGCAGTGGACGAGATTTTTAGTCTAAGTTTGAAAATGAACCATGAACACCATAGTTGTGTATCGTTGTAAATTATAATCGATTTATTATGTTTAGATTCAAACCGGCATCTCACTAGTTTAGTTGTAATAATTTATTTTGAAACTGGTACTTTAACATGGATCAAGATGGTTATAGTTTTAGATGTGAAGTATTAGCTCATACTAACGATGTACGAGCAGTTTGTGTTATGGACAATGCCATTGTTAGTGGTTCAAGAGATATGACAGGGAAACTATGGGCTGAGATCAGGTATTAATTTCTTGTAACAGATCTGCTTCTTTATGTCATTCTTGATTATTATTTTATTCAAAGTATATATTTGTAACTTTAACTACGTTCAGATGTTCAGATTCATCATAATTGGGGTTATTTCTTCTAATAACCTTTTAAATGTCTGAAAAATATTTAAAAAATTTTTAAACCTTTTAGTCAAAAAGATCCTATACCCATTTACAGGATATATGAAAGATGGCTGTTTTTAATTTTTTATTTATCAAACGGACCTCTATTAGCTATTTGAAAGATATAATTTTACATTTTTTAAATCCTATTGGTCAAAAGAATGTTAGAAAGATGTCTGAAAAATGTGTGAGCCGTCTAACTCAAAAACAAAGAGTCAAATGAAACTAAAATTACATATTTATAATATGTGTTTGTTTGGAATGTTACAACTTTTTTGTTTAAATTTACTGTCACAGAAATCCCATTTTACATTATTGGTTTTACAATTTTTATGGATTTCATCAAAAGCAGTTCTTACGATTTTGATTAAACTAGGTAAGTCCATGTACAATTAGGTGGTCCTTAATATCAGATAGGTCTTATCCTCATTGAAATAGTGTAATATGGCCTAAATGATAAATTTGAAAAAATATTCCTCATTAACATTTTAATTTATAGTTCTCGTTTTTAGCAATAATATAAATACAAAATATTAAATCTTACGGATTATTTATAATATTAATCTGATAGACTTACTTTTTTTTCCTTGAAAATGATCTCTATTGACTATTTGAAATATATTATTTTACATTTTTTTTTGTTTTATCTTTCTATCAGAAAGATCCTTATAAATCATCTGAATGATAATTTAATTATCATTAATGATGATTAATCGTGTATGATGAAGTTGCTTATAAGATATCTATTGTACATCTTTTTTACACTTTCATCAAAAATATTTGTATAAGCCAAAAGAATCTTTTTAGCCATTTGGAAGATATTTTTTTGTTAATCTTTTTGTAAAAATGAACTTTATAAGCCTCTTAAAAAATATTAGAAAGATATCTGAATGACACCTTTTTTAACCTTTCCTTCAAAATAATTTCTGTAAGTCATCTAAAAAATACTAGAAAAATGTTATTCAAACAACTGACAGATGCCTGAATGATATCTAAAGGATGTCTATCCAAGGTCACTCAGATATTTGTCAGATGTCTTTCATACTTACCTGGTATCTTTTAGATGACGTATAGAGATCCTTCTGAAAAAAAGGTTAAAATATATGTTATTCATAAATCTTTTTTATACATCTTCTTCAAAAGGATCTCCACTGGCCATCCAAAAGATGTCTGAC
Source organism: Halyomorpha halys (assembly GCF_000696795.3). Classification (NCBI taxonomy): domain Eukaryota; kingdom Metazoa; phylum Arthropoda; class Insecta; order Hemiptera; family Pentatomidae; genus Halyomorpha; species Halyomorpha halys. The sequence goes on from NW_027109097.1 coordinate 27,625, forward strand.
AGACATAATTTTAAATTTTTTTAAACTTTTTTGTGAAAAATACTTTTATTACCTATCTAAAAGATACCAGAGTGATGTAATTTTTCTGTGTCAGATACCTTTCTGGTATATTTTAGACCACTCATAGAGATCCTTTTGAATAAAATGTTAAAAATATTCCATTTCTTTATCTTTTTTTTTTTTTTTTTACAAATTTTCTTCAAAAGAATCTCTATTAGCAGTCTAAAAATGATAATTTAAAATTTGTATAAACCTTTTTGTTAGAAAGATTTTCATAATTTAGGTAAAAAAAACTTTATTAAAAATACAAAGTTTTGCTGCCCAACTTCATTGGGTTGCTAGTCATACAGCATACTTATTTTAATCTAATCAGACAATATTTTTGATCTTATGATAAATAGGCCTAATGAGTAAACCATAATAATTATAAACAGTAGTAATATATTGAATCAGTTATATAATAATATATAGAATCAATAGAATATGATTTTTTTTTTTTTTCCTCGTTTCATTTCTTTAGTTCTTTTGTCTTTTTTTCTCTCTCTCTCTTTTTCATGATTCCCCCTCCCTCCTTGTCTATCCTTTCCCCTTTCTCTTTTTTTCTCCCTTTCATATTTTGCTCTCAATCCGATATGCCTTGGAAACAATGGACCTGACAACATTCCTTCTAAGTTGACTAAATCCTATCTCCCAGTCCTTATTCCCGTACTCTATCATATATACAATTTTTCCTTGCAAAATCCCACGTTTCCTTCTCGTTGGAAAACCGCTTTAGTTTGACCATTAAATAAAATCCCAAATCCTTCTTCACCTAATGACTTCCGCCTCAATTTCTCTCCTTTCTAAACCATTAGAACGCCTTGTTCAAAACCAACTCTCAAACTTCCTAGAAGAACGTTCCCTCATCAATCTCCTCCAATCTGGCTTTCGACCTAGCTATTCAACACAATCCGCTCTCCTTAAAATAACCCACAACCTCCAAAATGGCTTGGAACACGAAAACCTAACTTTCCTAATCCTCCTTGATTTCTCCAAAGCATTTGACACGATTGACCACAACATCCTTTATAACAAACTACGAAATCTTCCTCTATCCAACAGTGCTTTGCGCTGGTTTCAATCCTTCCTCTCTGATCTCTCCCAGTATGTAGTGATTCCCGATAGACCACCTTCATTGACTCAACCCCTTACCTATGGGGTCCCTCAGAGTTCATCGCTCTCCCCCACTATTTTTACCATCTACATCCATGACATTCCCCTCCTTATCCAACATTCTCAATACCATTTGTACGCTGATGATTTCCTCATTTACCTTTCCTTCCCACCTTCTAACTTATTGATTGCCACAGAGAAGATTCAAGAGGACTTGAATCGAATTAGTCATTGGAGACAAGAAAACAAGCTTAAGTTGAATACAGAGAAGACTAAGGCAATCGTAATAGGATCCAATCACCTCTTGAAAACTATTCCTCATATTCCAACCTTATTCCTAAACAACAATCCAATACATTTCCATTCATTCGTTAAATACCTTGGTGTCACTATAGACCAAACTCTCTTCTGGAAAAACCACTCTCCAATATTTCCCGTCATACCTTCTCCACCCTAAAGCATTTAAATTATCTTTGTCACATACATCCTTTTTGAAACCCATAGGCTCCTGGTTACTTCCTTAATATTCCCCCACTTTGATTATTGCTGTGTGGTTTACGGGGGTGTCTCTGGGGATCTCGGAGCACAATTAAAATGGTTAATTCATTGCTTTGTACGATTCATCTTTGGGGTCCCTGGGGATTGTTACCCGATTTTATGAGGAATTGAAGTGGCTTTACCCCTCATCCTGTCGTAAATATTTTCTTGCTTCCTTCCTCTACCTAGTTATCCAATCCCGCCATCCATTGTACATCTCTGATATCCTTCAATTTAAATCCTCTGTGCATTTCCGTAATACCCGCTCACAGCCATCAGACTTAAATGTAACTGCCCTTCGAATCGCAGCCTTTGGTAGATCTTTCCTCATCCGTTCCTCCTTCCTATGGAATTTTATTCCCTCCTTCATTCGTAGTTCTAATACCTTTCCAACCTTCAAATCCCGTATCTTCGACCACCTTCTGTCCACCTAATTCCGGAAGAGTAATAATTGAAAGTTTCAAACAAGATTTATATATTTTCTGTACTTAATGTTTCAGATTTTCATTTATTTTTGTAAATATGTATATTAGCAGAAATGGTACCTTTCCATTTATTATTTTTAGTTTAATTATATTTGATTTTTATCATTTTTGTTTTCTCTTATTTATTATCAGAAGTGTTTGTCATCTTATGTTTTATGAAATGACATATGGTTTTACTTTAATTATATTATTTCAATTTCTTGAGACAAGGTAATTATTTATTAAATAAATCAAAAATTTGTATCCTTTTTTGTCTCAACACTTTTTTATTTTTCACCAGTCCAACGTTTCGGCCATTTTAGCCATCCTCAAGGACATCTAAATATTTAACAGCTTATATTATATATTCATTTTTAACACTTATAATAACAACATTATTCACCAATAATACTTAATTACTTAATAATACTTTTGCAGGCTATTCTACCCAGGTCATTTCCTTTATTATAAGTTAAATCCTATTTAAAAAGTCAATTATTAGAGAGTCATATTTATTATTAATAAACTTACTAAGCTTAAGTTTAGTTACCTATTTTTTAAAATTTAAAATCATCAATATTTAATTCTTCTTATATAAGATTATCCAGAACAAATTCACTACCATATAACAAACCATTTATAACCTCCCACTCACACAGGTCAGTCTTGTTTTAAAATTAATTTTTTTTATTTTAAATTGCATTTTTGTCTCAATTTGGTATTTATTCTAATTCTCAAAATTCCATATTACATTTAATTGTAAATAGTAACAAATTTCTCCATTTATTTTTATAAATTTATTTTGCTTAAAATCTCTGCATAATGTTGGTTTAAATTCTAAGTATCTGTTTTAAAATTAACTGTGTAATTGATGTTCTCTGATATATAAATTGACTCAAGTATTTTTCTTTTGTACAAATTGTTTTCTTTATGTAAAATTATGGCGTTATCAAAATCAAAATTATGTTGATTTTTGGCTGTATACTGTACTAGTGCTGTTTTATTTGGACCTTTTCTTTATTTCTTGTATCATTTTTGTGATGATATATTCTATCCCCCAACATTTGCTTAGTTTCACCTATATAGATTGCTGGACAATTTAAACATGGAATTTTATATATTAATCCCGATTGACTTATAATAAAGGAAATGACCTGGGCAGAATAGCCTGCAAAAGTAACTTTAAATTAATGTGAGGAAGAAATTATAATTGAAGGTATGTTATATTATTGGTGAATAATGTTGTTGTTATAAGTGTTTAAAATGAATATATAATATAAGCTGTTAAATATTTAGATGTCCTTGAGGATGGCTAAAATGGCCGAAACGTTGGACTGGTGAAAAATATAAAAGTTTTGATACAAAATAGGATACAAATTTTTGATTTATTTAATAAATATGGTTTTACTTTATTTGTTCTATTCTTATTTTATATATTCTCTTAATTATTGTTGTTCATTTTTATCTTTTCAAATTCATTATCTTATTATATTTTATGACGTTTTATATTATAATTTCATTTTTATTTTGTATCTCACTCTAAGGCTCTAAAGCCTAATTTTGATTTCTGTATATTATTCTAAAGGGATCAATCCCAGAATAAATAAAGAATATTATTATTATTATTACAAAAATTTTGTCTTTTCCTCCTCCAGGATTTAATAGTGTATCTTCTAGCCATGAGGATTTTATTCTGATATATGCTATGCCACATTGATTATTTTATGTATGCTTCCTAACGCTATCAAATTTTAATCATGTTAAAGATCATTTAGATATCTGATTTTAAGTTTATGTTATGTATAATTTAATTTTTTTACAGGGGATTTTATGAATCATGTGCAACCCTTAAAGGCCATAGTAATTACATCTCAGCTGTCTGTGTGCTTGGTAGCAGTCCAAATTTTCCACTTGGTCTGATTCTTACTGGTAGTCATGATAACAAGATTTTCGGTTTTCTACCCTACACACAAGAACCATTGTTGGCTCTAGAAGGTCATTCTGGTCCAGGTATTTTTATTATCAATTTTATTTAAAGTCAATTTTAATTAGAGGAGAAGATAGTCGGGGGGTGCGGTCAGCAGAAAAACACAAATAAACAAACGAATTAGTTATTTGTGTTGATGTTTCGACCTGATTTTCAGGTCTTCATCATGGCTATAAAAACAAATGACAACAACCTTCATTCAGAGAGAAAAAAATGAAATGGAATGAAAATATAAATTAATTGATTAATAAGTACGGACAAAGACAGTATTAGATTGATAACATTATTATTTATATACATATAAATGTAAGTAATAAATAAATGATACAGTGGATAAGATGTTATATTGATGAGTAACATTAAAAACCTTTTAGTTATATAGATGAGTTTTAAATTGTAGGAAATGCCGCTAGAGTGCAGGTCTGCGTTAAACAGAAATCTAGCGGTCAAAAGATCGTAGAGATAAAATTGTTAATGTGCGAGTTAAAAAAAAAAAAAAAAAAAAAACCAACATAAAAAGGGGTAAAATGTAAAGTAATGAGAGCCCAAAAAGTAATAAAATGTGTCAATATATAAAATGTATGTAAAAACAGATATTTTAAGGGGGAGTATGTAAAAACAATGTTATAAAAAAGAAGAAGAAATATGGAGAATAGGAATTGAAGAAAATAAGAGATATAAGATAAGAGAGAAAAGTAACTTACAGTTATAGGCAGAGATTTCTGCTAAACTGTAGAAATTGTCGGATTAGTCGTTAGAGTCCAGGTTGACAAAGGCGTTAGATAAACAGAAATCTAATGGTCAAAAAACGGACATTGAGATGAAATAGTTAATAAGAGATCAAAACATATAAAAAGAGTTAAATGTAAAATTATGAGAGCAAAAAGTTTTTTAAAATGTATAAATATGTTGTAAGTATGTAAAACGGATAATTAAAAAAAAAAAAAATATTGTATATGGGTATAAGATTACAGGTGTTTTAATAAATTAATAATTTGGGAATAGGCTAGCGACAGGTTTTGTTTGTCAGTTTTGTGATTAACTGGGGAAGACCCAAATTGTATAAAAATACTTTCGGATAACAGTCGTTATCGTGGTTAGGAACGGTAGCTAAAATGGAAGTATTATCAAAATCAAAAGAGTGGTTGAATGATAAGATATGTTCAGATAGACTAATCCTACAATTTCAAACAGTTTAGCAGAAATCTCTGCCTATAACTGTAAGTTACTTTTCTCTCTTATCTTATATCTCTTATTTTCTTAATTTCCTATTCTCCATATTTCTTCTTCTTTTTTATAACATTGTTTTTACATACTCCCCCTTAAAATATCTGTTTTTACATACATTTTATATATTGACACATTTTATTACTTTTTGGGCTCTCATTATTTTACATTTTACCCCCCCTTTTTATGTTGGTTTTTTTTTTTTTACTCACACATTATATTTTATCTCTATTATCTTTTGACCGTTAGATTTCTGTTTATCTAACGCAGACCTGCACTCTAGCGGCATTTCCTGCAATTTAAAACAGTGTAGCCTTGATTCTCTTCCTATAACCTTACTCTCGTATTTCTTACTTTCTTCATTCCTTATTCTCCATATATTTCTTCTTATCCCTTGTTCTTTGCTTTTACAATATTGTTTTTTCATACTCTCCGTTATTAATTTAACTAATTCTTTATACTCATCTATATAACTAAAAGGTTTTTAATGTTTCTCATCAATATAACATCTTATCACTGTATCATTTATTTATTACTCACATTTATATGTATATAAATAATAATGTTATCAATCTACTACTGTCTTTGTCCGTAGTTATTAATCAATTAATTTATATTTTTATTCCATTATTATGTATATTTCCAAATTTTTAGTCCATTATTTATTTGTATTTATTCATTTTTTATTATATTTTTTTCTCTCTGAATGAAGGTTTTTGTCGTTTGTTTTTATAGCCATGATGAAGACCTGAAAATCAGGTCAAAACGTCAACACAAATAAATAACTCGTTTGTTTATTTGTGTTTTTTCTGTTGACCGCACTCCCCAACCATCTTCTCCTCTTATATATCTACGGTCTAATATCTTCACATTATTGTAAATTTTAATTATTTAACTTTATATTCAGTTGTGTTTGTTTTTTAGTGTGCTGTTTGTCTCCATCTTTGAAAACCGATTTTTTACTGTCATCATCTTGGGACCTTAGTGCCAAAATATGGGATGTGCATAGGCGATACTGTGTTTACACTATATATGGCCATTCGCAAACAATATGGGCTGTTATAAACATTCCAGGTGATTATATTGTTACTGGGTCTGCAGATAAAACACTTCAAGTTTTTGGTCCTGATTTACAGAATACACACACATTGTCAGGTATTAAACTGAAATTATATTGATTTATATCTTTAAATTATTGTTCCTGTTTAATATATTTATAATTAGGTATCCATGATGTTTTTATTGAAAATAGTTAAAAATCAAGATAGAAAGTATCATCCTTTCAGTTCTCTCTATTGCTTTAGTCCTGCATCAATATTGTTTCAGTAACCTGCAACAGTGGCAGATTGATCTCACTCTCATCTTCAACTAATTAATACTTTTATTATTCATGATCCACATCTACAGCTATATAAAATGTCTAGATTTCATAGTTTTTTTTATTTTTTTATTTTTAAAGAACATTTTCTTTTATCTTAAATATATTTTGTTTGAGATCATAAATATCTTCCCTGATGGACATCTTAATTTCAGTTTCCTGTCTATTTCTGACAATCATTCTACGAAAATATCTTGTGCAATCTACTTTCTTTATCTACTTTCCCTCCAGATAGATGTATCCTCTATTCCATGCTTATAATTTCTTGTTAATATCAATGATCAACTTTTTTCCGTATTATTATGATACTATTTCCTTTTTTTTTTTTTGTTTTAATTTTTAAGGTTATTCCTTGTGGTACTTTTTGCGATGATAATCAGACAAATTCAAGGTGACAACTGTGATCTATTTACATAGATTCCCTTCATTGCCAATAAATTCCTTCTAGTATTTTTTTTAACGCAGGCATACTTTTTTTTTGAGACATCTGTTCCCCTTGTTTTACTCTTTTTTGATTTGAGTGATTAAGAATATACTATTAGGGGTATTCATGATGTTGTGTTAAATGTTATATGTTTTAC
>NW_027109097.1:35280-43509 GCF_000696795.3 Halyomorpha halys
GTCATTCTCGATTTAACTGACCAAGTAACAGACTCTCAGCCATGTTAAATGTTATTTCGTTTTACCACGGCAAAAGAAGGCAATTTTTTTCGATTTAACACGAGTTTTTCCATTTAACACGCTTTAACATAGATCATGAATACCCCTATTGTTAGTAAGTACGATGATGAAGTTTACAACAAAAATTGTTGATGCATTACATAAGCCTCAGATAATGGTTATCTCTGTAGGATGAGAAAGATTTCACCACCCAAACTGTGGTACTGGCATAATCAAGAAGCAGGGTGGAAAGAAACCCTAAGAAACAACAATGAAACAATGATATTTCATGGGTAAATAAATCAGGGTAGGCCATTTTTCCAGCTACTTACCCTGTCCTGTTGTACTGCTTAAAATAAAACAGGTAAAATAATAGCAGTATTAGATTGATTGATGTGTGGGAATACTTTTATTCTATTTTCAATAGAAGGGGTGGATGTGATCTTAAAATTCTTAATGGAGACATTAAGGCCACCTTTGTTAGTAGAAAGTAGAAGACATTTACATCACAATAGCTATACAGTGTGTCAATGATTATGGCATGGCATGTTTCTAAAGAAGAATCATGCTCAGATCATTGTCATATCATATTTCACTTATCTGTGAAATAGTAAGTAGTGTGATCGATTTGATATACAGGAACCTAAAACTTACAGATTTGGATTCCCATTGTACGGAACCTGAGGAAGAGGTCACATGTTATCCCATGGTGATTAAGAAATCTTGATATTTGAAATACCGCTTCTTGTTATTAACTAATGCAATCACAAAGTCAAACACTGAGCATAACAGTAACTGTACTTTTAGGTCCTGCGGAGGTGTAAAAGGACCAATAGATCCACTTGTTAGAATTTTTCCCTCCACCATTAACTGCTGGTCCAAAAGGAATATTGCCTTATTGAACAAGAACTTGGCAAGTTAGAAAAAATGTTAGTGGTATTAATAGATTCCAGGTTTGGTGATAATTATCGGCAGTTGGTAATTAGAGAGCGAGCAGTACCTTTGGGGCAAGAAGTCAGGAAAAAAAAATTGTCCATGTCTGATAAAGCCAACTCATTGTGAATGAGGGCATGAAATAAAGGCCACTCAGTTGAATTGCTAATATCAGGCAAATTTATTTGGGGCAATCTGGCTCTGAAAACCCAACTTTCATCAAAATTCTAGCTGTGTTTAGCAGAAGGGCAAAGTTCTTTAAGGGAATCATAGGTCTCACAGAAGGAAATGAAACTAGGTTTTAGTTCTAAATACATTCCTTTGAATAGGAATAATTTTTCAGGTTCTTTTGCAATACCACGCCCTTGCGAAATAAATGTTTTAATCTGGGATGCATAACAGTTTAATTTCTCTTTGAGTTTTTTAAATTGAATTTTAATATCCTCTGGTATCTTCTTCATTATTTTGGTGAATATTATAAATGAGAAAGAAACTGAAAGATAATAAGTGAAGAGAGAGGGTGAGAAAAACAAAATTAATTAATGGCAGAATGGAGCACCTTACAAAATAATTTTTTCCATAAAAAATAATTTAAAAAAAAAAGATGAAATAAAATGGACAATAACAAAATTCAACAACTGGAGGACCATGAGAAAAAAAAGTAAGAAAAATATCTAACCCGGATGGGACCAAAATGTTACAGCAGGTAGGGGTCCAAAAGGAACCTTTACTAGCCCAACTGTGAAGAGTAGTGAAAATAAAATAAACGAATAGCCGAATTTCGTTATTGTTGTAGTTTAAATAATTGAACATAATAAACTGTAAAACCAAATATTCAAGCATATAAACTAAAAAAATAAAAAAGGAACTTAATCCAACTTAAAACTATTACATAAATTAAATTAAATTGAACAAAAGAGAAAAAAAAAATTCTTTATATCACTGATTGATGGAGCCCCTGCTGTGGGTAGGTTATGTCCTCATGAAGGTAGATTCTGAAAAGAGGTACGTCTGCCCGCCTTGTCCTCTTAGAGGCTGAGCCGTCGTAGTCCACCCACCGTGACAAAAATGGTTAAGATGGCCGACTGCTGGCTTCTAAGACTAAGTAGATTTATAAAATATGTCATCCGATGTTGTGCACACAAAGAGACACAAAAGTGTATTGTTTATTTTTCACAGTATAAAAAGAAAAAAGAACATCTGCTTTTTAACAAAAAAACAACATATGTTACACAATCGATGTTTAGTTTTAAATTAAAACCTTGTGTTGGCTGCAACAATGATAATGTTTGACTGAGTTACTCGAGTTTCAACTATTACTTAGAGTGGGTAGGAATTACCACAATGAATTAGCCAGAATGTTTGCTTGATATGAATTCCTGAGAACACTTATGGAATATGAAATACAAATGTGTTAGACATTGTTTACCACTTTCAAGAACGGATATGCTTTACACTGCTCTTCTTGAAGAATGGTATTTTATTTTACCAGATGAAATCTGTTCACTTCTTTCCTAGATGCAGGACCAGATGAGGAAATATGTTGTATTGAAAGAAAACAGAAGTAATGATTGTTACTTAAATTTCAATTTCTCACCAACCTATTTTCTGTTGTTTTGATAAATCTTTCAAAACCACCTTTTTTAAATAGTTTTTTTAGACTCTTGGATTTTTTATCTTGTTTAAATTGTTTTTTTCATAATTAGTTTGTGCAATAATTGGTCTGCATCATAATAGGTTTGTGCAATTAATCATAAAGATCAAATATGTACAGTTTAACAATAAAATGTATGTGTGTTTTTTTTCTCTTATTGTTTGTTATCATTTAATTACAAAACTACTATTAATTTTATAAATAATTATATTAATCTCACATCCCTAAGTGATATTATTCATTATTAATTTTATATTATCATATTCTTTGCATTATTTAGTATTTTTTTATACTGGAGTTGTACTCTTGAAGCCTAAGATATTTTAAAAAACCGTATGTTATTTAATCATTTAACCTTAATGAGTTGTAGGCTATAATTTATGAAAGAAGTTGTATTATTTTTATTTCGAATTCAATTTTAAATAATTTTGTTTTCATTTTTCAATATCTAGAAAAACTTACATTGCCTTTTTATATTGTTTTAATTACTAAGTGCACCCAAGGATCCTTATAAACTATCTACATTAATTCTTGGTCAAGATAAATTAATAATGTATTTATTTTTATTAAATTTTCATTTCAAGGTCACTCTGATTGTGTGAGAGGGATAGCTTATTTACATCAAACTCTTATTATATCATGTAGCAATGATGGAACATTAAGAACATGGAATGTTAAGGATGGTGATTGTTTGTCTATTCTACAAGTGCATTCAAATTACATTTACAGGTAATGTCCAAAAAAAAAAAAAAAAAAAACTGTTAGTTCTTAACTAGTTTTTAACGTTTTATATTAGGAGAAAAGCCCTTACCACTCAACTAGATTTCTGTAGAAGTTCTCAATATATCATAAAAACAAGCTATTGTATCTACTTATTTTGTTATGTCTTTAATTTAATTAAACCCATATTCAATTGTTATTTTTATGGTTTTATATATAGTTTTCTGTTCAAATTTTAGTGTTAAGGCAGTTTTTGATAAAGATCTTATTGTCGCTGGCTGTGAAGATAGAATTCTTATTATCATTTACAAAGGTAGACAACAGAATGTTGTGTTGCCAGCACAAAGTATATGGACAGTGGATATATTACCCAACTTAGACATTGTAACTGGATCAAGGTATTTTTACTTATATATTTTTATGATAGGTTTTAAAACATATTTGTTTTTAGTGTACATTCATTACTTCATTTAATTTGTTCACTCAAATCAACAAGTGAGGTGAAAATTTAATATTTTTTTTACATGAGTAGTTTTAATATTAATTTTTCAAAATTTCAGAAATAACCAAATCTCACTATGTTTTGGATCACAATATGCTTGTTGATTTATAACAACTTGAGGGATGCTTTATGGTTCATTTTAAAGTTTATTATATAAGGTTTTATTTGACATCTCCAAATTTTTAATTTGGTGATTACTGCAAATTTGGAAAATCTGTATTAAAAAACTACTCATGTAAAAAATATATTTGTCAAGTATTTAGTTCATACTAATGCACACAAGTATGCATGCGCACGCACACATTAGTAACGATTACAGTAGCCATTTCAGAAAAGATATATAAAACTTTCTTCTTCCTTCAATATGCGCTTATTGACAACCCTTCAGTCTGCTGGGACTCTTTTTATTTTATCAAATCTCAAGTTTCCTTTTTTTGGCTTCTAACTACTATAATAGTAAACATAAAATTATTTCTTTTATTAAAGACAAATATTTTAGGTTGTATATATTTATAAATATTTTATTTTTTTTTAAATTATTTATTTTTGTAATAACAGGATAAATTTTTATTTGTTTATGTTTTAACATTATTAAATTTTGTATATCAATTGTATGGATATTTTCTTTATTATTTCATTTTTCTTCATTAATTTGGTTTTTTGAGGTTTTTATTTTTCAGGTCCTCAATTTTTTTTTTAAACCTTAACCAGCAAATATTTTACTATGAGAAAGAGATTAATTTTTTCATTCATGAAAAATCCCTCGTACCAACATTGTTTTGGTCCAGTCCGGGCCAGATTAAATTAGTTCCTCTATTTTCATGTGTATTACTTTTACTGGTCGTCTGGTTTTTTATTTAAAAATGCCTGTGCAAAGTGCTAATCTTCAGTGATAAATAGAAATCTAGATTTACAGGAACAATTAAATGTATTACCCGAGGATATTATGGTGACCACCTCTGTGGGCTGTAGTTTACTCGTCAATCCCTCCCTTATTTGTGATGCGCCTTTTGAGACATAGGAACGTTTTGAAACCTCATTTTGGGATATTAAATGCCCCATGGGATAAATTAAAAACACTGAAAGATGAGGGTAGAAGTAGCTACTATGAGGCCTTGTTGTTCAGAAATACCACTGGTAGAGGGAAAACAAGTAAGTCAGAATTCGACAAATCTGTGACGTACCAATCTACTAGTGGTTGAAGCTATATTATACCCACTGTTACCTACCATCAATATCTCTTCATTTTCTGAGAATATCATGGTTTGGCAAGATTTAAAAAAAAACTTTTGAGTCCCTTATACATAATAGGGATGAGTTGGATGACATTAAAAAATTTCATCACCTCAAATCAGTGTTAAAGGGGTCTGCAATGCAAACTATTGACAATATCAATGTCTCCAGTAGGTTATAGGCAAGCATGGGAATTGATTACTTAAAAATACGATAGTACAATCAATCCATGCTCTCAATACAACAATTTCTCACAAATATTAACTAAAGTCCAGGAAACAGAGCGAGTAGCAAGTGTCATATCGTGTGCAATCTCCTCTGGAAAATGCTATCTTGTGTATCAAGCCACTCTGAAAGACATTTTATCCACCAAACTTAGAATTGCTTTTAACGCATTGGCAACAGCAAGTAAGGGGTCTTTGAATGACCATTTGCTCATGGGTCTGAAATTACAATGTGATGTAAAGGATGTCATGCTCACTTTTTGAAAGCTACTCATCGCAATATCGGCAGACATCTACAAATAAGATTAGACCCCAAAGAATGTACATTTCAACACCATCCCTATCGTTTTCGAACTACTACCGATGCCTTGACAGAATATAGGTTTGATAGGCTATTGTTTGGGTTGTCATGGTCCCCCTTTTTGGGAATGCTGGTCATTAAACAACTTGTATTAGATGATGGCGAAAATTACCCGTAGGCCTCACATGCGTTGCTGGAGCACATGTACATCAATGACCTATTGGCTGAAATGGACATGGTTTCAGAAGCCGCCATCTTAATGCGGGATATAATATAGCTGCTAGGTAAGGGAGGCTTCAAACTAAAAAATAGAGCTCAGTAACCATTCACAAATACTGGACAATGCATCTAAAAGTCTCGAAATCCCGGTTTCTTTATCGGATACAGGGGACACCGTAGTCAAACTGTTAGGAATCCAGTGGAAACCCAAGCACAACTGTTTGTCCTATAAGGTGTGGCCTGGACACACATTGCACGCCAACCAAGAGGGATATTATGTCTACTGTCGCTAAGATATATGACCCATTGGGATATTTACCACCTGTGATTTTTGCACACAATTGCGGACAATTTGATGCATCTAGGAGACATCCGTATTCCTCGCTGCATCTTAATCGAGCCCCTATTGAGTGTCATACTTGTAGGCTTTGCAGACACATCGGAGTTGGGATTTGCCTCTGTCATTTATGTCCGTTTGGAGTTCACAAACGGGTCTTACTTATACTATCTCGTATACACAATAACTCAGCTGATGTCCCTGAAGCATTTTATGGTCCCACAGCTTGACCTGTGTGCAGCCTTTTTATTTGTAGAACTTTAAGTTCTACCAAGGACAAGATTTTGAATGTGATCTCCACCGTGTTATGTTCCGATTCGTCAACGGTTCTATCATGGGTTCGTCTTCCCCATTCTTGTCTAAAGACTTTTGTAGCAAACCATGGCACAAAGATTTTAGAATTATCTGAATTGCCTTCCTGGCATCTCGTGACATAGTAAAATTACACAGCAGATGTGGCTTCACGTGAAATATGTTTGTCGGCGCTACCTTGTGACACTGCCTGGAATGGACCGAGATTGTTGGAGTTGCTGAATACTTTTGTGCATCCTGTTGTTTTGATCAGGGTGGGTGGTAGGATGCGCCATGACCCTCTATCTTATGTAACTAGGAACCCTATACTGTTAACAGCCAAATTTCATTTTGTCAATCTTATGATTGATCATTCACACCACACTCATCATCGCTCAGGGCCTCAATATTTGCATTCTCTGGTCCAAAATATATTCCATATCATTTCATCTAGAGAGACCGTTAGGTCATGCATACATCAAAGTGGATTATTCTATCGGTGGAGAGAAAAGGTGACTAACCCTCTCATGGGCGATCTGCCGCAATCACGGTTTTCACAAGGCAGGGTCTTCCTAAATGTTAGGATTGATTTCTTTGGCCTTTTCCTTCAGCATGGGGTGCATAAATGCACAAAACTACACACTCTCATTGTTCCAGGCACATTAGTTCCTCTTAGAGACCCTAATGTTCCGCCTTTACAATGGTCGCTTTTCGAGCACTGCCCTATCACAGCAAAGAAGGATTTTCTTGTCTCACCGTTACTTCCTCAGAAAGGAAGTTTGTAAAAATTTGAACATATGCTGATAAGGGTCGCCAAGTCAATCTACTGCAAACTTTTGGGGTGCAGGACCTATTGTTACAGTTGCCATGGTGAAATAAAAATACTGGCGATATCTGCTTAGACAAGGTGTGTTACAGTTGTCATGATGAAATAAAAACACTGGCGATATCTGCATAGACAAGGTGTGTTATGGTTGTCATGGTGAAAAAAAACACGAGCGATTTATGCTGAGATGAGTGGGCTTGGTTTTGTGAAGGTGACAGTTTGGTTTTTGAACACGTTACGACTGTTCAATGTTAAGTGATGGTACTTTATCAGGCCTTGCGTCATTATTGTTTGAATCGAAATATCACCTTATAAGAGATGTTATCGTGTTTGTTTTGTTTTTCAAAATTATGGTGTTTTACTTCAATGGACGGTCATTAACACTAGAAATGGGGATATAGTGCAGTGCGTGGCAACGTTTCTTCAGCACGTCCTGGATAGGAGAGTTGTGGCGGATGTCATCTTCATACTTCTGGGAAAGGTGAGACGGTGGCCGGGAAAAATATATCGAACAATCTTATGTTCTGCCAGTAGTACACCTAAAGACTACGTGGGGTTCAAACTAAACTTTATTTTGTTTTTATTTTATATTCCTCTTTTGTACAATAATGTAAATTTAGTTAATAAGGTTAAGCATTTAAGTTAAGGTTAAGTCAACCTATAAGTTTTAATTGTTTTATTAATTGATAAGAATTCTTTTTTTTTCCTTTTTCATTCTGTGTACATACATATCTTCTTATTATTAAACTTTTGTACATATAAATATAAGAAGATGGTCAGGGTTGCGGTCAAAAAGAGAACAAATAGTTTAAAACTATTTTAATGTCAGACGTTTCGCCCCACTTTGCAGGGCTTCATCAGGGCTAAAAAGATACAAAGAAAAAAAAGAAAACTGAGAATATTACAATAAGGTAATTTAAGCTAGGATAAATATTATGTAAAAATAAAGT
>NW_027109097.1:43559-44702 GCF_000696795.3 Halyomorpha halys
AAAGAGAACAAATAGTTTAAAACTATTTTAATGTCAGACGTTTCGCCCCACTTTGCAGGGCTTCATCAGGGCTAAAAAGATACAAAGAAAAAAAAGAAAACTGAGAATATTACAATAAGGTAATTTAAGCTAGGATAAATATTATGTAAAAATAAAGTGATAAGAAATTACATATAAATAAAAGGAAGGAAGACATAAAATAGTATCAGTATAAAATAAACTTGAATAAACAACAATGATAAGAATAAAAAATAAGTAACAATGGGAAGAGTAAAATTTTTTTTAAAATACGTAAAATATACAGTTAAAAAAGTGCAGGAGATGTACATAGAACAAAAACAATACGGGAAGAAAAAAAAAAAAGAAAGTAGAGATTAAATAAATGTCTTGAAAGAATAAATATGAATAAAAATAAAAATAATGATATTAAATGATAATAAATGAGCAAAGAACAAATCAAGACCACCTACCTGTTCAAAGCTAACGGTTGAACAGAAGGGAACAATGAAGCGGAAGCGTGGAGGAGTGGGGAGGAGGTGGTCAGCCGTTTAACGGCTATATTTCTATTTCAAATACGTAGCATATACAGGAAGTAGTCATAAAGATATGACGAAAAATGAAAAATAACAAGAGAAAGATACAGAAATATGATAATAATAATAATTTCCTAATTTAGGAATAACTAAGTCAAATTAGATTGATACATATCGTTACTAATAATACGAGTATATACAAAAGAAAATATAGTTAGGGTAGTTAATACAATACAGGATATAATAGCAATGATTGTAGAAGAAGTAACTAATAATAAGTAAAAGTTGATAAAGAGTATTAAAAAAAAAATTACAAAGAAATAAATAAGAAAAATAATCATTTATCTATACTAATAATAGTAATAGTAAAGATAACAGGAGTAACATGAATAATATAAAGTGAAATAAGGTAATTTAAAAATTGGAAGTGAAAGTTAACAAAATAAAATAAAAGTACAAGGTGAGATGTAAATAGAAGTACATAAAAAGATTAAAAATAAGTAATAAAGTGTTGATGAATATAACATTATAACATTGATAAATGAAAAATTGTGATAGAATGTTAACAATATAGATGATGATAATGATAAGTGAAATAAGTTAATAGAAA
>NW_027109097.1:45890-46935 GCF_000696795.3 Halyomorpha halys
TGGGGGAGGAACAAGGAATCCGGTAAACAACGTTAGAGCGGTATTGGAGGGTAATGGGATCCTTGGTATTAGTAAAAAAGTAAGATAGTTTATTTTGAGACTTGAGTCCATGACGTGAAGGAATGGTCAATTTTAAGAATTTTTGTATGTTGTCAGTGAGAGAGGGGACATATGGAAAGGATCTATAAATAGAGAGAGTGGATGGTGGATGTAGAGAGTTTGGAGAAGGAGGAGTAGGCGTTGAACGGTTGATGTAAGAGTTTAAAAGTTTGTTTATCATGTGACGGGGAAAATCATTTGAACGCAAGATAGTCTTAATACGGTTAATGTTTGTATTGTGGTATTGGGGATCGGAAATGAAGGCGAGGGTGGTAAGAGTTAGAAGAAGATAGGATATGAGGGATTTTATCTGGGTTTAGAATGAGAAAAAGGTCGTCTACATATTTTTTGATAAATAAAATGTTGTTATGGAATAAAGGGATGACGAAATCAAGGAGGTCATTAAGCACAATGTTAGAGAGATCGGGGGCGAGAGAGTTTCCCATGGCAAGACCTGATGTTTGATGAAAGAACTTTCCCTAAAAAGTGAGATACCCGGATTTGCAACATAGTTCAAGTGATTCAAGATAGGAGGCTAAGTTAAGGGTGGTATGTGGTTCTATTGTAGTCCAGTTTTTTTCCACAATTTGGAGTGCTTTATCGATGGGTATGTTGATGAAGAGGCTGTCAGCATCAAATGAAGCAAGAATGAAGTTAGCGGGAATTTTAAGGGATATTAATTATTTTTGTAGTTGGAAATAGGGATGGGATAGCGAAAGAAAAATATCGCTATTGATATCGATATCGATATCGGATAGCAATATCGATATCGATATTATATCGGAACTAAAATATCGATATTTTAAAATATCTATATCGAAAATTTAACGAATTAAAGTAATGATAATAATAAAATGATAACATAGGAAGACATATTTTATGTCATACCTGATCAAAATACATAAGACACTCTTAATAATTATGAAACAAAGCAACACCATGACAA
>NW_027109098.1:0-572 GCF_000696795.3 Halyomorpha halys
ACCGATTCACTTCTAGCCTACAGTAAAAAACCTTGGAGTCACCTCTCCTGGAATAATCACATTTCCCAAATCACACGAAAATCCATAACTGTACTCAAACAATTCCGTAATTCCATTCCTCAGAACACCCGTCAGCTTCTAGTATCCTCTCTCGTCTTCCCCCACTTTGACTACGGTTTCTTGGTGTATGGATGGCTATCTGCAGGACTAGAGTTGAGACTGCAGAGACTCATGAATTGCTTTGTAAGATTTATCTTTGGGTTCCCAAGGCGCTCTCAAGTCTCCCGCTGGTATACCGAGTTGAAATGGCTCTATCCAACCTCCCGAAGGCAATACCTCCTTGGTCTTTTCCTATTCCAAGTCCTTAAAATCAAAAACCTACCAATACCCTTGATCTCTTCATTCTTCGTTCATCCATCTACTCATTAAACACCAGATCCCAACAGATTGATTTAATAACCTTTCCAGTTTAATAACACCAGATAATAACCTTTCCAAGAGCGGGTATTCGACGTCAAGATACGTAAAGCGTTTTGTTACGGCTGTAATCTATGTTTGTGTTATTAACTTGT
>NW_027109098.1:2346-4202 GCF_000696795.3 Halyomorpha halys
ATTTTGGGATACAATTAATGGGTTATTATTAACAGCGAGCACACATGTGTCATCGCCATACGTGGTGAGGATAGTGTTAGGATTGGTTGGAATGTCAGCTGTATAGACGGTGTACAGGATGGGACCAAGGATACTACCTTGAGGAAAAAAAAAATTAAAAACAAGATTAGAGAAGACATTTTTTGGACATGTCATGACTTTGATGTGATGAAATGTTTGAATACTAGTAACTCAAATCTAGGATTTAGCATCCTTCATGCACCCTCTTTAATCTCAATACAGAAGTTCATTATTAATAATGTTTTAATTATTAAAAAAAAAATGTTCAAACATATACAAGTTAATAACACAAACATAGATTACAGCCGTAACAAAACGCTTTACGTATCTTGACGTCGAATACCCGCTCTTGGAAAGGTTATTATCTGGTTTTACGAGCCTTTAATTCATAAAGACAAATCATTAGGGTTTTATGACAGGTTAATCGAGAAGCTTTTAATTGCAGAGTTTTTAAGTACGTCATTAGCAGATGTATTAATCATTAGCAATAATAAAAATGAGAATGAAAACTGAAAAAAGTGCAAGAGATTATAAATTGGTAAAGGAAACTCGGAATCAGATGTTTAACGACGTATTAAGTCACTTTATTGCCCCTTCTTACAAACGATCATCTGCCACACAATGAACATCTGCTGCCCCTTAAAAGTTAATATTTTTCAAGCGAATGAATTTTTCGCACAAACTGCGGGCAACCATATGGTGGCCTTAGTTATGAGTATGGCATCAAAGTTTTGACCCTTTAATATAGTTTTATTGAGCCCTCATCTTGCATGATATCACCCTTATTATGTGATTAATTGAAAGAGTATATGATAATGAAAACGGAAAGGCATTCGATAATAACTACAAGTTTTTATTTATTTAATACCAATCCGCCTTGTGGGCCTTAAATGGTTAGTGTAAGACCTACATTTTTTTTTTAAACAATTGATTATGGGGGGGGGGGTATAATTTCATAAAAAAGATAGCTCTAACTATACACAACGTTATAAATTAAAAAAAGAAGATAAAATAAATAGATAAAAGTAAGGTTAATAACATAAACAATGACATTTATGTATTTAAAAAAATTAAAATTGACTTCTAATGGAAAAAAAAGTGAATTTAAGAAAAATATGAAGAGGAAAAAAAAAATAAGGAAAAATAAAGTTTTTAGAGTGACAATAACAGAATATAAATATTTAACTTACATAACTTACATAACAGGATGTCTTGCAGCAGCCTGGGCTGCAGTCTTCGCGTTGTGGTTGGGTTTCACAAGTTGTAGGTCACTGTTCCTTTAACTGTCGGTAACTGGGAGTGGAATTTCATGAACTATTATTTTTATGTAATCCTCTATTGTCTCTATTTCTAATTTCCGATGCAATTGGCTGTTTCTTACAAATCAGATTTTATTTGGAAAAGATAGTAATTTTTTCCTTTTCGTAAAGGATCCCTCACCCCAGACTTCACAGCCATACATCAGCAGTGGCCTGAATATTGTTTTTAAAATAATAATAGCTGTTTCTGGTTTTAATTTGGATTTTCTATTTAGGATAGGATATAGCATTGCTAACCTTGCGTACATTACCAGTGATGCGGCGAGAGGGATGCGCTGGGATCTCTTGAGCTCTGCTCTACCCCTCACACGTGGGGGATAGAGTGTGCTCAGAGATCCTCAGGTCGATTGTGTAAATATTGTATATATTATTTTATCATTATGTTATTTTATTTATTTATTTTTCATACAGATAGTCTGATTATGTTCATCTTGTCTATTCTTTTGTTTGTGTATATTTTAAGAGAGTTTTTTTTAT
>NW_027109099.1:0-3684 GCF_000696795.3 Halyomorpha halys
TAGGCCTTATAATAGTCATGTAGATCAGTCTTTTGTAATGGATTGGCAATTTAGACCGTTTGTCTAGTAAATGTTGTAATAGTCGAAATCGACGAACAGTTGTTGTTTAATGTCCAGATTAATTAAAAATTAATTTTAGGAAGCTAAAACCTTGAAATCAATAGAGTTTCGGCATGGTTTCATTGAAACAAGACCAGTGACTGACAATTAAAATTTTTAATTTTTTTAAGAAAAGTGCCAATTCTAGAAGAACATTGATATTGGAAATTAATGGTTATACCCCAAAATGGATAGCCCTTAAAATCCGAAATATCGTTTTTACTTAAGCTATTTAAAAAAATAATAATATTTTCCTATGATATTTCCTGATATAGATTCAAAATTTAATTGTTAGAACATATACACATAAAGATTTTTTTTAAAAATTATTCAGAGACCATAGGAGAAAATCACTACCATTTCTAAGTAAAAAAAGAAAAGTGAACTTTTGTACATTACTGTAATTTGAATATTTTGGAAGGCAAATCAATGAAATCAATTTAGTTTTGGTCTGATTTATCTGGAAATTTGTCAATTTTACGTTTCCAACAGACATGCCACTAGGTAGGGATTTACTTTGGGGCTAATAATTTCATATATATATAATCTTTGTTTGTGTGGTTTAGAGATCACTGGTGCTAGATCAATTTTACCTAATCGAGTCCATTTATGGCGCCACAGACATCTCTATGCGAATATTGATTTCATAATATAAATTATTTATTTTATTTTTTTGATCAAATGATATGTTTATTGAAGCTTGTGACACCGGAGAAAACATAGCTTGGCAAACCGCAGGCGATGTAGGTCCATTTGACATAGAAGGTATAATTGAGATCTGGTTTGACGAAATAGATCAATATAATCCAGGAATCAATGGAATTCAAATTGGCACGGAAAACTTCACTCAGGTATATCATCATTGGAGGGGAAATATTCTATAGTTTAATATATTTTGTATTTTATATTATTTATTTAAATATAAAGTAATTACTAGAATAGGACAGCCATATCCTATGTCAACTTTTTATTCCAGAAATTTTTTTATTTTGTAATAGGAGAAAATAATACAACAGGAGCTCACAAAATCGGACCGACACCCTTGGGATTGTTAAGCTCCTACGCTCCCATTTACATATAACAATTTTCCTCCAAGAATTTATAAGCGTTTCACCCCCCCCCCTCCACTAAACACCTCTTTCGTTTAATCTCGCGGCATTTACTCCCATACAATATTTTTATCTTGAGTTGAACTTGATAATGTGAGTTGAACTTCGGCAAAGAAGTCATCAAGTGCCTTCAAAATTTTTATTTTTCCAGTGCTATAAAAAAATAGTTTTTTAGGATTTCTCGAGGTAGGACTAAGATAAATAAATTCTGTTTTTTAATGCAATATAAGTTTTTAAAAAGATTCCTGAATAAGTTTAGCATATACAGTGCTGAATTATACGTTGTCGTTGAAGCTTTCAAAATAGCAAACAGAAAATATAAGAATACAAAACTCTAACTCTAGAGTAATTCTAACAGACTCCGCTTCCGTATGCAATTCACTCAAAAACATACATCGGCAACATATTTCGTCTTACCTAATAAATAACATAATAGAAAAAGTTCATAGTTCATCAAATAACAAATTTAAGGTCCAATGGGTTCCAGGCCATGTAGGTTTGTATGGCAATGAGCGAGCTGACAAGATAGCAAAACGATCTTCGGGAAAAGTAGAAAATGCGAAACTGCCTTTACAGGAAATTTTTAGGTGGTTAAAAAAAACTGCATTAGTGAATGGCAGGATAGGTATGCCTGGGAGTCAAGTTTGAAAGGTAATGATCATTTCACTATCCAACCTAACACCTGTGTTCTCTAACACTTGTGTCAAGCTGAACAGAAAAGATATAGTATTACTTACAAGATTAAGAATTAACCACGGTTGTACAAATCGCGGCTTAACATTAATCAAAGTTAAAAATAATGATAAATGTTCGACATGCAACGGGGCAGTGTAGGACTCCAACGGGAGTCTTGGGCCGACGTAAGAAAAGAAAAAAAAATACTTGATTATTCGGACTTAGGTAACCTCAAAACGTTTTCCATAAATAGGGGTATTCATGATATTTAGTTTATCATGTTAAAGCGTGTTAAATGGAAAAACTCTTATTAAATGGAGAAATATTTCCTTCTTTTACCATGTTAAAACGATGTAACATGGTTGAGAGTCTGTTACTAAGTCTGTAAAATGGAGAATGACATCACACAACAGGCTAGCTGAGTTCATCACCATTTTGTTTGTTGTGTTAGGTCACTTGCTCGTAGTTTGAGTTTTCATTGTTTTGGATGTTTTTATAACTAATAAAACAATGGGTGATAATAATAATGTAATGAAAGTTGTCAATTAGCTCATCTCGATTCTCTTTCTCACATGATCAACAAGGCACTCAGTAGCCAAACTTTAACACAACTTCCAATTTTCACTTAATTTAGTCATGTTGTAATAAATTACTTTAATCAAAACTCAGAAGTAAACAATAACATGAAGTTTTGGAAGGAAAGGTTATAAAACAAGATGCTCTGAAAATCCGCTAGGAGCTCTTATGCATTTACCATTTAACATGACTTTAAAGAGGGCTTATCACAATCCTATTAAAATGGTAAAATACTTTAATATAAAAAATAACTTAACTGCATATGTCCAGATTGACCTTATTACAATTATGTAGATCAGTCTTTTGTAATGAATTAGAAGTTTAGACCGTTTGTCCAGTAAGTGCTGTAATAGTCGAAATCGACGTGCAGTTTCCTGACTTTTTGAGTCTTGTGTGAGGATTCCAGGTTAGTCGTTTGTCCAGATGTAGTCCAAGGTAGCGGATCTGTTTGACAGGGGTAAGGGCAACATTATTAAAGGTAACTGTAGGGTAGTCGGTAGGTTTACGCCGAAGGGTAAAGGTGATTTGATGGGATTTATTTTAATCTTCCAATTACACCATTCTTTGATATGGGATCACAGTCATCTTGAAATCCTTTTGTAAACCTTCTGTACCATGAAAGTTTTGAGTCTATTAGTTTTTACTGGAATGTGTAACTGAAATTTCTGTTCCTACGGATGGAGTATTTATTAGCTAATATGTTGAAAACTTTGTCTAATAATTAAAATGGGTGAAATTATTTCGACTTTAAATTTTACCAAATTTACATTCACTTTTATAAATTTCATATATATAGTATTATGTTTCTTTATAACTGATCGTGAACCGTGTTGGGACTACAGCACCCGATGAAAGATCTCCAAGGTATATCGTGATAAAAAGAAAAAAAAAATCTTTGTTTCATAGAGAGATATAAATGGAAATTATTGATAAAATCTGTAATATAATATAATTTATAATTGAAGTGTCATGACTTATAATTTTACAGTTGATTTGGGGCGATACAAAATTTATTGGTTGTGGAACAAACACATTTCAGAATGACATGGATAAAACTGTATTTCACATCGTGATGATCTGCTACTATAAACCATCGTAAGAGTAGCAATTTATATGTATCTGATTTAACTGTGCCTAATATGTTATATTATAGCTAGCTATTTAAATTATATATATATGTACAAAACTATAATTCAATATTTCCTATTTCAAATAAGGGCTTTGG
>NW_027109100.1:0-294 GCF_000696795.3 Halyomorpha halys
CGTAATCCCATAGCCACATTCCAGGACTGGTCTTATATATGACCTATATGCATGTCTTAAAACCGCAGCGGCTGTTCCCCATTTTATGGCTGTGTTTCATTCGTTTCATAAGTCGCAGTCAATTCTCCTTTATCTGCAGCATGCTTACATTGCATAGCCCAGGTTAACTTATCATCCAGGATTAGTCCTAGATATTTCACTTCATGAGTCCTGCTAACAGCCTGATTATCAAGATTCACTCGGAGCTCATGCTGCTTTGTAGAAAGGGTAAATAGTTGGTATACTGTCTTTTAC
>NW_027109100.1:344-852 GCF_000696795.3 Halyomorpha halys
CGCTTTTGGCTTAAGCTTAACTTACACCAAATGCCAAAAAAACTAAAATAATAATGTGGTTATTGAACAATTTTGCACTATAAGTGAATAGATGATATGATTTCAAAATAGAAATTGAAAAAAAAATGACAAGTATATGGATGCAAATGTACTCATATGGGATAATTGTCCCGTAACGTAGTACAAGCAAAATATGGAATAGTTTATGTTATATTTCGAAGTTTTTTGTCACTACAAAAATTTAATAAATTAATATGATCAACTTGCTAAAAAGAAAATCCAGAAAAAAATGTTGGCCCCGCCCCAATATAAGCATGCATTAAACAGTAATTAGCACAGTAGCGCCTCATGTGTTCAAATTGGAAGAAAGAGTCTCTAGCTTTCTGTGGCGTAGGACAGACGTGAGAAGAGCACCATTTTCTCTTCAGTTGGATTTAAAAAGTATCTTTTTTCTTCCCTGAATTCAGATTGCGAGAATACTTCAAACAAGTGGCTCCCTTCCTCTGAA
>NW_027109100.1:3198-5309 GCF_000696795.3 Halyomorpha halys
GGTATAGGGGCAGATAACGAAACACCTTAATAATACCCCGGATTGTCAAAAAGGTCGATACATATTACGGCCTCTAGTTGAAGATACACTTCATTCATCAATTGTCTTTGTAATCTTACATATTATAAAAGTAGTTATCAAAATATAAGAATTATATTTAAATTAATAAATATTAACACATTTTGAATGTTTTTCTAGAGCAATTTAAGGCTGCACGTAGCGATGCATCAAGAGGTAGTGTTCACTGCTTGCGGCTTCTTTAATTTGGACTACACCTTGTTACATTCGGTGAGTAATATTAGCTTCTGAATGATATTGATACATGTTATAACTAGAAATGAACTAGCCGTACTCTTAACAATCAATTAATTAACCTAGTCATACTTTTCAGTTGCAAATTAAATCGTACACAGAAATACAATTTATAATTTAAGAATACAGGGGAGAAATGAGGCAACTCGATTAAAGGTCCAGGGGGGCAGAAGGGGGCAGCTGCCCCCCCTAGAAGTGAAAAAATTATAATTTTAATAAAAAATGTTTTTTTCTAGCAAATATTTATTGTAATAACTAATAAAGCACAATTGTAATTATATATAATTTTTGTTTCATTCCCTTTTCGTTGGTGAAATGTCACAACCTGATTGACTACGGTTTGCCCTTCCCCTAAATGACTATGGCAATTTTTCACTTAATATTATTTTTTTTTTATTGATAGATAAAATAATAATCGATAAAGTTTCTGAAAGGTTAGTGGTTGGTGGGCACGGTGGTAAAGTTAAAACAGGAGGAAAATGCTTAAATTCGCCATTGAACTGTATGCATACTGTTAGGCGATTCCACAATGAATTTTTATCTCTAAAAATGTATATACCTCGTTTTTCCCCTTTAGTCTTCAATATATTTACATTGAAATATTTTCTTGGTCAAAATGTCAGTAATTTTACTACCTCTAATGACTATGAGTTATTGGCTGTTCTTTTGTACTATGTACAGATGGGTATGGTATAATGGTTCTTCTTCTTCCAGATGATCGCCTCCGCTACAACGTACTTGGTCATCTTGATACAATTCGGCGCACCTCAAGTGGCCTGGCTGAGGTCAGAATATAACAGGGTTCAGTGACCTCAGACCACTCCACTTACCATATCCTTCACCACTTGAATGTGAACTGCACTAATTTTAATATATTGCTTATTAAATATCATCAACCAGCGCATCACGAAACATTATTGAAAATTTAATTTGTTATGTTTATTTAACTAGTTACAATTTTATGTCAAATAAATTTACTTGTAGATGGTTAATTTTAGTCTCCAATCTAAAGATACATAAAGCAATATCTTAAGGTATAATTTAGTACATAAAGTATCATCCCATCAATCAAAATTCATTTCATGTCAGGGATCATTTATCCTTTCTTTTCCTTATAAATCAGATCATTATAAAAGATAAGAATATGCATATGAGGTAAATGAAAGGATTTGATCATTAACTTAAGAAAAGGAAAAACATTTCCGGAAATTGTAGTAGTAATATAAATGAATTATACGTAGTTAGGAACCCAAAGATTTTAGAAAAATAATATGTAACATAGAAAATCGTAGAAGGAAATGGAAAGTAAGGAAAAACATATACGAGTATATAAACTTTATGACTTTCGGGGTTTTAAATCATTAAATTCTTTAACATTATGAGATTTTTAGTTTCTATAATTTTAATATTATAAATTTGGATTATTTGAATAATAATAAAATAAAATCTAGTAACATATATAAGTAATAGATTAGTAGAATACAATATTGGATCATCATCTCTAGTTTCTAGTCTGTCCAGTTCTTCATGCAAGATTGCAAGTACGTATAGTTAAATGTAATATTTAATTTATTAATATTGGAGATAGTTAATGTGTGATTTTTAAATAGTGTATTGTAATTGATATAAAATTTCCAAATTTTATTCACATCACTTTGTTGACTCATTAACTTAATAATAGAAGTTGTTAGTAAATTTTTAGTAATAGTTCCCTTACTGGATAATACAATATTACATATATCAAAAGTTCCATAAGGATCTATGATATTTGAATATATGACAATAGGAGAAATATTAAG
>NW_027109100.1:5359-6704 GCF_000696795.3 Halyomorpha halys
GAACATTATATTGTATAATTACAGTAACATTGTATAATTACTAGTTAAAATTGATGAGTCTGATAGGCATTTGTAAGGGGAATAAAAAATGGCGGTTATTTCAAAACCTTACAAAAACGTTAATTTTTCATTTTTCATGTCTTAAAAACTACCAACAACACTAGAAAACCTAAAAGCGCATTACTTAAAGAAGATTAAATTTTCTGAAATATTAGCCCTAATAGATCTAGTTACGTCCAATAGTACTCCAGATATAGCTTTTTAAAAGCAACACTTCTTAAAAATTTACTGAATTAAGTTAGTTAATTTATTTTGAGAAATTTATATCTCAGGATCTATATGACGTACAGATTAGCAGTCAAATTAAAGCAAGTTTAATGGGCTATAAGAATACTATGACCTTTACCTTCGTAGGAATAGTAGGTTTCATGATATTTGTTAGAATAAATTGATTTATTTAAATATTATAAATTTAACTTACTAAGTTTAATGGGCTATAAAGTAGTTTATGACACTTATCTTCGTAGGGGTAGTAGTTTTTATGATATCCGTATATGAATATAAATTTGGCAAATGAAAATTTGTCTGAACTACTATAAATCAATTTATTTTAGCGAATATCATAAAAACTACAACTTCAACCACTTCATAGCCCATTAAATTAGCTATAATTTGAGTGTTAACAGACGTCTGCACGTCAAATAGTTGTTGAGTTACTACTGATCATTCAGTAGTATCAGTTCTGTACATTTTTATGAAATGTTGCTTTTTAAAAAGCTATATCTGGAGAACTATTGAACGTTAATAGCTCTATTAGGGCTTTCATTTTAGTAAACATACTCTACTTTAAATGATACTCTCTTAGATTTTCTATTGGATTTGGTAGTTGTAAAGATATAGAGCTCTGAATAAAAAAATAATTATTTTTAACATATCAAAACACCCGCCATTATTTATTTCCTTTAACTATACTTGGCAGACTCATCAATTATGACTAGTAATTATACCTAGTTTTCAATTAAGTAATCAAAAATTCAGGTGACATAACTGCCTTTTTTCTCCTCGTGGGCTCTTCTACTAATACCTCTTAATACGGCAATGAAACTTACTCGAAAGATGCTCCATTGCGAACAATTTTATGGGAAAATAGTCTCTTCAAAAATGTCAATAAAGCTCATTTTTTCTGGTCCATCAAAAACGATTTTTTCCAGTATTAAATTTGAATCGTAAGTAGAGAAAATATTTCAAGAAAAAAAAACTAATTTTAAAAAACTGCAATTTGAACACTAACTTTAGTTTGTATTGACAACCGAAATATTTTTAGATGGATAGTTTAAAAATAACA
>NW_027109100.1:8023-9061 GCF_000696795.3 Halyomorpha halys
TGTGGTAGATAAGGCAGATAACTATTTCACCCCAATTTTTGATTAATTTAATAAAAACTTTGGGGGGGGGAATAAAAAATGGCGGTTATTTTAAAACCTTAAAAAAACGTTAATTTTTCATTTTTCATATCTTAAAAACTACCAACAACACTAGAAAACCTAAAAGTGCATTACTTAAAGTAGATTAAGTTTTCTGAAATATCAACCCTAATAGAGCTATTTACGTCCAATAGTTCTCGAGATATAGCTTTTTAAAAAGTAACACTTCTTAAAAATCTAATGAATGATTAGTTAGTTAATTTATTTGAAATCTATATCTCAGGAACTATATGACGTACAGATGTCTATTAACACTCAAATTAAAGCAAGTTTAATGGGCTAAAAGAATGATATGACCTTTACCTTCGTAGGAATAGTAGGTTTCATGATATTTGTTAGAATAAATTGATTTATTTAAATATTATTAAGTTTAATGGGCTATAAAGTGATTTTAAACACTTATCTTCGTAGGGTAGTAGCTTTTATGATATCCGTATCTGAATATAAATTTGGCAAATGAAAATTTGTCCGAACTACTATGAATCAATTTATTTTAGCGAATATCATGAAAACTACTTCTCCAACGACGATAAACGTAATAAAGCACTTCATAGCACATTAAATTATCTATAATTTGAGTGTTAACAGACGTCTGCACGTCAAATAGTTTTTGAGATACTACTGATCTTTCAGTACGTTCTGTACATTTTTATTAAATGTTGCTTTTTAAAAAGCTATATCTCGAGAACTATTGGACGTTAATAGCTCTATTAGGGCAATGAACTAACTCGAAAGATGCTCCAATGTGAACAATTTTATGGGAAAATAGTTTCTTCAAAAATGTAAATAAAGCTCATTTTTTCTGGTCCATCGAAAACGAATTTTTCAAATTTTAAATTTGAAGCGTACGTAGAGAAAATATTTCAAGAAAAAAAAACTAATTTTAAAAAACTGCAATTTGAACACTAACTTTAGTTTGTATTGACAACCGAAATATTT
>NW_027109100.1:11236-14526 GCF_000696795.3 Halyomorpha halys
CAAACCTTCAGCACCGAGTAACTCAATTTCTTCCAGATATTTTTTTTCGTAATTCAATCCCTAGCTTTGGCAGTTTGCCAAAGAAGTTGAAGTACGCCACCATTTGAAGGAGTAGACTGCAGTTATACTGACCTGTCTCACATTAGCGGAAACACCCGGCTAGACAATTCTCAAACGTAGCATACGATCCGTACTATAACGTGCGGAGCCGCCTGACAATTAGAGTGCGCACTTCTCTTTTCTTCGTACACTATTGTCGAAAATATTTAGACTCTTCTTGCGAAAAAGGACCAAGATATACTCAACTACTCCCTGTCAATTGCCTAAAAAGTTACTGCCGATGACTCATGTGTGATGGCAGTAATAACCCATTAATTGTATCCCAAACTCTCCAACTACATTTGTACAAACGATTAACCTGGAATCCTCACACAATACTGAAAAGACAGGAAACTGCACGTCGATTTCGACTATTACAACACTTATTAGACAAACGGTCTAAACTTCCAACACATTACAAAAGACTGATCTACATGACTGTAATAAGGCCAATCTGGACATATGGAGTTGAGCTTTGGGGCTCGACTAAACCTAAAAATTCCTCTCGTATCCAATCATTGCAATCCAAAATCCTTCGCAAAATACTCAATGCTCCTAATTTTGTCATAAATAAAATCATACATAAAGACCTTAATGTTCCTTATATAATCGATCTCCTTCCATTATAAACTCCCTAACCACTCAAACCCCCTAGTTTCTAACCTTGCATCCTCATCCATTCCTGACAATCCCCCGAGGCGCCTGAAAAGAAGATGGCGACGAGTAGTGAGAATATGGGGGAGCTGGGACACTTCCGTGAGCAGCCAATCAGAAGCCACCATTTTGGTGACGTAACATTAAGCGGGAGATTTGAATTCAAATATTCGGCTCGACCCACCCTTAACCACTCACATGGCACGTGATCATTAACCAGCCAATTGGAGGATTGTATTTAGTCACGTGACCCCTTGGCGGGGGATTTAAATTTACATTTAGTTCGACATAACCTTAACCACTCACGTGATCATTAGGCCTCGCCCTCTTTTAAGTCACGTGACTCACAAGGGCTGAGTATGCCCGGCCGCAATTTTGTTTTTATGCTGTTTGAGAGGCTTATTGGTTTTGGAAGAGGCTGAGTCTACCAGGCCGTCATTTTGTTTTTGATAGCCGCCATTTTATTATGTTGGTCTCGCGTCCTTTTTCTTTCCGTTCAGCGCCTTATTGGCATGGGGTAAGTGTGCCGGCCGCCATTTCGTTTTTATTCGATTTGAGAGGCTTACTGGTTTTGGAAGATGCTGAGTTTACCTGGCCGCCATTTTATTATGAGGGACTCGCGTCCTTTTTCTTTTCGTTCAGCGCCATATTGTGAGGCTGAGTCTACCCGGACGCCATTTTGTTTTTGATTGTTGCTATTTTTATTATGAGGGTCTCGCGACCTTTTTCTTTTCGTTCAGCGCCATATGGTGAGGCTGAGTGTACCCGGCCGCCATTTTCTTTTTTGATCCGCCATTGCATTATGAGGATCTCGCTTACCCCCACCACCCATTGATGAATCAGGTACTCACTTTTATACTACAACCAGTGGCTGAGTGTGCCCGACCACCATTTTGTTTTCATACTGTTTGAGAGGTTTAGTGGTTTTGAAAGAGGCTGAGTCTACCCGAACGCCTTTATATTTTTTGATCATCGTCATTTATTATGAGGCTCTCGCGACCTCTTTCTTTTCGTTCACAGCCATATTGGCATGGGCTGAGTCTACCCGGGCACCATATTCTTTATTGATCACCATCATTTTATTATGAGGGTCTGGCGGCCTTTTTCTTTTTGTTCACCGCCATATTGGCCACGTGGCTTATGGAATTGGCAGAGGCTGAGTGTACCCGGCCACCATTTTCTTTATTGATAACCATCATTTTATTATGAGGGTCTCGCGACCTGTTTCTTTTCGTCTGCACCATATTGGCATGGGCTGAGTCTACCCGGTCGGGATTTTTATTACCGGGGTCTCGCGATCCTCATCTTTTGTTCAGCGCCATATTGGTCA
Organism: Halyomorpha halys; assembly: GCF_000696795.3. Lineage (NCBI taxonomy): Eukaryota > Metazoa > Arthropoda > Insecta > Hemiptera > Pentatomidae > Halyomorpha > Halyomorpha halys. The sequence continues at coordinate 13,320 of NW_027109100.1, forward strand.
CGTGACTTACGGGTTTACTGGCGTGTACCCAGCCGCCATTTTGTTGGTGGTTTATTTTAACGCAACCAGTTTATTAATAGGGTCTGGTAATCCTCTTCTTTTCGTTTACCGCCATATTGTTTTTTTATTTTGTTTTTTATCGTCTCCATTTTATTACGAGGGTCTCGTGATCTTATTTCGTTAGCCGTCATTTTATTATGAGGGTCTCGCGATCCCATTCTTTTCGTTAGCCACCATTTTGTTTTGAAGTTTGTCGCGGTCCTTTTCTTTTCGTTCGTTAACATTTTATTGCAATTCTCGGCGTAAACAAAGTTAGAGATAAATAGATCTGTTACCAATTAGGACTTTTTAATCTCTCTTATCTTTTAATAATTTCGACTTTGACCCTTATTTCCTTTGTTTTTAATCTTTTAGAGTAAACAATGTGAATAATTTGAACTGGTAAAACCTAAAATATAAACCCTGATATGTAGGACCTTTATCTTCTAAAGCCTTCGGTAAATGTAAACAAGGGACTTTGAACTTGTATAATCCCTAAAACATAAACAAACTGAGATAAATAGATCTGTTACTATGGAGATCCTCACGATCACGATCCTCTTCTTTTCCTTCACCACCATATTGGTCACGTGACTTACGGGATTGGCAGAGGATGAGTGTCCCCGCCCGCCATTTTCTTTTCGATCGTCACCATTTTATTATGAGGTTCTCGCGGCCTTTTTCTTTTCGTTCAGCGCCATATTAGTCACGTGACTTATGGGTTTGGGAGAGACTGAGTGTACCCGGCCGCATTTTCGTTTTTGATCGCCATCATTTATTATGAGGGTCTCGCGACCTGTTTCTTTTCATTCAGCGCCATATTGATCATGTGACTTACAGATTTGGCAGATGATGAGTGTACCCGGCCGCCATTTTCTTTTGTGATCGTCACCATTTTATTATGAGGATCTCGCGATCCTCTTCTTTTCCTTTACCGCCATATTGGTCACGTGACTTACGGGTTTGGCAGAGGATGAGTGTCCCCGGCCGCTATTTTCTTTTTTGATCGTCACCATTTTATTATGAGGGTCTCGCGACCTGTTTCTTTTCGTTCAGCGCCATATTGGTCACGTGACTTATGGGTTTAGCAGAGACTGAGTCTACCTGGCCGCATTTTCTTTTTTGATCGCCATCATTTATTATGAGGGTCTCGCGACCTTTTTCTTTT
>NW_027109100.1:14576-15251 GCF_000696795.3 Halyomorpha halys
GGACAGGGATTTGAGCAGCCAATCAGAAGCCAGCATTTTGGTGACGTCACACATGGCGGGAGATTTGAATTCAAATATTCGGCTCGACCCACCCTCGGCTCACCATTCACGTGGTCATTAGGCAGCCAATGGGAGGCTACTATTTGGTCACGTGACCCCCTGGCGGGGATTTAAATTTAAATTTAGTTTGACATAACCTTAACCACTCACGTGATCAATAGGCCACGCCCTTTTTAAGTCACGTGACTGCCACCAGGGGCTGAGTGTGCCTGGCCGCCATTTTGTTTTTATGCTGTTTGAGAGGCTTATTGGTTTTGGAAGAGGCTGAGTGTACCCGGGCTCCGTTTTCTTTATTGATAACCATCATTTTATTATGAGGGTCTTGCGACCTGTTTCTTTTCGTTCAGCGCATTATTGGCAGGGGCTGAGTCTACCCGGCCGCCATTTTGTTTTTGATTGCCGTCATTGCATAAGAGAGTCTCGCGGCCTTTTTCATTTTGTTCACCGCCATATTGGCAGGGGCTGAGTGTGCCCGGCCGCCATTTTCTTTATTGATCACCATCATGTTATTATAAGGGTCTCGCGTCCTGTTTCTTTTCGTTCAGCACTTTATTGTGAGGCTGAGTCTACCCGGACGCCATTTTGTTTTTTATTGTTTCTATTTTTATTATGAGG
>NW_027109100.1:15301-17705 GCF_000696795.3 Halyomorpha halys
TTATTGATCACCATCATGTTATTATAAGGGTCTCGCGTCCTGTTTCTTTTCGTTCAGCACTTTATTGTGAGGCTGAGTCTACCCGGACGCCATTTTGTTTTTTATTGTTTCTATTTTTATTATGAGGATCTCGCGACCTTTTTCTTTTCGTTCAGCGCCATATTGTGTGGATGAGTGTACCCTGCCACCATTTTCTTTTTTGAGCGCCGCCATTGCATTATGAGGGTCTGGCGTTACCCCCACCACCTATTGATGGATCAGTTACCCATTTTTATACTACAATCAGTGGCTGAGTGTGCCCGACCACCATTTTTGTTTTTTATGACGTTTCAGAAACTTAAGGATTTGGCAGTGGCTGAGTGTACCCGGCCGCCATTTTCTGTCTTGATCACCATCATTTTATTATGTGGGTCTCGCGACCTGTTTCTTTTCGTTCAGCGCCATACTGTGAAGCTGAGTCTACCTGGGCGCCATTTTGTTTTTATGTCGTCACCATTTTTATTAAGAGGACCTCGCGACCTTTTTATTTTCGTTCACCACCATATTGGCATGGGCTGAGTCTACCCGGACGCCATTTTTATTATGAGGGTCTTGCGACCTGTTTCTATTCGTTCAGCGCCATATTGGCATCGGCTGAGTCTACCCGGACGCCATTATTATTATGGGGGTCTTGCGACCCTTTTCTTTTCGTTCACCGCCATATTGGTCACGTGACTTATGGGATTGGTAAAGTATGAGTGTACCCGGGCGCCATTTTCTTTATTAATCGACATAATTTTATTATGAGGGTCTCGCGACCTGTTTCTTTTCTTTCACCGCCATAGTGGCCACGTGACTTATGGAATTGGCAGAGGATGAGTTTACCCGACCGCCATTTTCTTTTTTGATCGCCATCCTTTCATTATGAGGGTCTCGCTACCTGTTTCTTTTCTTTCACCGCCATAGTGGCCACGTGACTTATGGAATTGGCAGAGGATGAGTGCACCCGACCGCCATTTTCTTTTATGATCGGAGCCATTTTATCATGAGGGTCTCGCGAACTGTTTGTTTTCGTTCAGTGCCATATTGGTCACGTGACTTATGAAATTGCCAGAGGCTGAGTGTACCCGGACGCCATTTCATTTTTGATCGTCACCATATTATTATGAGGATCTCGCGATCCTCTTCTTTTCGTTCATCACTATACTGGCCACGTGACTTATGGAATTTGCAGAGGATGAGTGTACCCGGCCACTGTTTTCTTTTTTGATCGTCACCATTTTATTATCAGGATCTCGCGATCCTCTTCTTTTCGTACGTCGCCAATTTATTTCTGGGGGTCTCGCTTGATCATCTTGTTTTCCTTCACCGCTATATTGCTCACGTAACTTACGGGTATGGTAGAGGCTGAATGTACCTGGCCGCCATTTTATTTATAAGGGTTTTGCTATCCTATTCTTTTCGTTCGCCGCCATTTTACTTATGAGGGTCTCGCGATCCTCTTCTTTTCCTTCACCGCCATACTGGTCACGTGACCTACGGGTTTAGTAGCGTATACTCGGCCGCCATTTTTTTTTTTTTTTAACGCCACCAATTTATTGAGTGGGTCTTGCTATCCTCTTCTTTTCGATCGGCGCCATTTTACTTATGAGGGTCTCGCGATCCTCTTCTTTTCCTTCACCACCATATTGGTCACGTGACTTATGGATTTGGCAGAGGATGATTTTACCCGACCGCAGTTTTCTTTTTTGATCGCCATACTTTTATTGTGAGGGTCTTGCGGCCTTTTTCTTTTCGTTCAGCGCCATATTGGCATGGGCTGAGTGTACCCATCCACCATTTTGTTTTTTGATCGCCACCATTTTTATTATGAGGACCTCGCGATCCTCTTCTTTTCGTTCGTCGCCAATTTATTTCTGGAGGTCTCGTGCGATCATCATCTTTTCCCTCACCGCTATATTGCTCACGTGACTTACGAGTATGGTAGAGGCTGAATGTATCCGGCCGCCATTTTATTTATAAGGGTCTTGCTATCCTCTTCTTTTTATTCGCCGCCATTTTACTTATGAGGATCTCGCGATCCTCTTCTTTTCCTTCACCGCCATATTGGTCACGTGACCTACGGGTTTAGTAGCGTGTACTCGGCCGCCATTTTGTTGTTTTTTTAACGCCACCAGTTTATTGAGTGGGTCTCACAAACCTCTTATTTTTGTTCACCGCCATGTTTATTACGAGGGTCTCGTGACCTTTTTCTTTTCGTACTGGTTGAACCTAAGATATAAACACTGATATGTAGGACCTTTATCTTCTAATCCCTTCGATGAATATAAACAAGAGACTTTGAACTTGTAGAATCCCTAAAACATAAACAAACTGAGAGATAAATAGATCTGTTACTATGTAGGACTTTGTAATCTCTCTTATC
>NW_027109100.1:18431-18992 GCF_000696795.3 Halyomorpha halys
AGTATAAACAGAATAATTTTACAAAATAGAATTAATAAAATGAAGTGATGATAGAAGCGTCCATACTTTATTTATCCACCCCCAACCATCTTCTCCTCATTCATCATCCACGGTCAACTATCTCTCATAATTAAAAAGTATAATAGTTCAACTTCACTTCGACCGAAAGATTTTACTGATAAAGATTATAATCGAGACCAATATCTGTGTTTATATTTTAGGTATTGCCTGTTTAACATTGAATCCTTAGGGAATTAAATGATGCTTTGTTGATATACGCTGAGGAAACTAAAATAAAAAGTATTATATATATGTATATAGTGTTTTTTTTTCCCGTATTGTTTTTGTTTTATATACATCTCCTGTACTTTTTTATACTTTATATTTTACGTATTATTATGTGAAACTTTTACTCTTGCCATTGTTACTTGTTTTTTATTAGGTGAGGGAAAAGATGATGATCGCGCGAGACCCCCAGAAATAAATTGGTGACGAACGAAAAGAAGAGGATCGCGAGGTCCTCATAATAAAAATGGTGGCGATCAAAATACAAAATGGAGG
>NW_027109100.1:19316-23829 GCF_000696795.3 Halyomorpha halys
CCTCATAAGTATAATGGCGGCGAACGAAAAGAAGAGGATAGCAAGACCCTTATAAATAAAATGGCGGCCGGGTACATTCAGCTTCTACCATACCCGTAAGTCACGTGAGCAATATAGCGGTGAAGGAAAACAAGATGATCAAGCGAGACCACCAGAAATAAATTGGCGACGTACGAAAAGAAGAGGATCGCGAGATCCTGATAGTAAAATGGTGACGATCAAAAAAGAAAACGGTGGCCGGGTACACTCATCCTCTGCCAATTCCATAAGTCACGTGGCCAATATAGTGGTGAACGAAAAGAAGAGGATCGCGAGATCCTCATAATAATATGGTGACGATCAAAAATGAAAAGGGCGGCCGGGTACACTCAGCCTCTGGCAATTTCATAAGTCACGTGACCAATATGGCACTGAACGAAAACAAACAGTTCTCGAGACCCTCATGATAAAATGGCTCCGATCATAAAAGAAAATGGCGGTCGGGTGCACTCAGCCTCACAATATGGCGGTGAACGAAAAGAAAAAGGTCGCGAGACCCTCATAATGAAAGGATGGCGATCAAAAAAGAAAATGGCGGTTGGGTAAACTCATCCTCTGCCAATTCCATAAGTCACGTGGCCACTATGGCGGTGAAAGAAAAATATATCCCCATTCCATCATATCCTCTCCCTATTTCCTCTTAACTCACTCATCTAATTTCAAATCATCCTGAGTGTGCCGGGCCGCCATTTTATTTTTTATGATGTTTCAAATATTTGTGGATTTTCGTAAGGGCTAAGTGTGCCTGGTCGCCATTTTATGTGGATTTTCATAGGGATTATAGTGTGCCTGGACGTCGTTTTATTTTATTTTGTTCACACCACCACCCATCGAAACGCCAGGTAACCACTTCTTATACTATAACCTTCCACCGTCATTCCTCTTTTCTTGCAATTTGAGTGTTTACCCCCACTACTTATCAAAGGCTGAGTGTACCTGGACACCATTTTGTCTTTCGTATGTTTATCCTCATCCCCCACTGAGTGTCAAATAGACATTATAACCCCCCACACTTCGTTTTTCCCTGCGGGAATGTTATACCTCTTCAATGTGAGGTGTCCCAGACTGATATATTTCCGGAGCCTGTCTATATGTATTCAATCGGTCAGCTGTTTTCCTCGATCAGTTAATATAGACAATATAAGTCAGCAATATAGATAATATAAGTCAGCTGTCAGTCGATAACTCTCCCCCACCAGTTTACGAACAATGCTCATAAACTCTATTATATACAATGGGAAACGATATCTCCACATACAATTACAATACGATAACAATAAATAAAATATATACAAATACAATAACAATTTAAAAAGATACAAATACAATAAAACTACAGAAATAGGCTTCGAAATAACAGATATCTGTAAAAAAAAAATTAGACAAAACATAATAAGAATCAAATTTCACATGAACCACTGATATTTACTCGCTCATGTCATTATTAAGTTCCAAAAATGGAAAAAATAAAAACTTTACAACTTTACAATATTGCCCTCCGGAAGGGAGCTGAGTACAATCCCGTAAATCATGATAACGCTGTTGAAGAAAGCTTTAATTGTTCTAGGTGTACTGTTCTTCGCTTTTTCGGTTCTTTTAAGCTTTCTATGGTGACAATATTTTGTTTTCTTATCATAATGGGCCTTCGTACCTCTGCAGCTCTTTGCCCCAATTACTTGCCCCACTTTCCGGTACACCACCGTCCCAATTTTAAGGTTGCCTATTAGATCGCGAACACTGAGATTTGGTCTAGTAATTCTTCTGCATTTCTCCTTCTCAATTTTGTCCCTGACTTTGGCCCATATCTACTTCCGTTCCATACAATTAACGGCGATATTACTCTCCTCAGTCGCTGTATCATGGTAATTCCTCCGGGGCCCCCGCAGTCCAAAAATATTCTCAAATAGAGTGACCGAGTGTATGGAATGATTGTATGCTGCGATCGCTCGTTCCATTTCTTCATCTGGCTCTTGTCTCTTTTCTAACTGATATACCCGCAGGTGGTCACTCAGGGTACTGTGGGGGCTTTCAATACCTCCTCGGCTCTTTGGATGACCTGGGGTGTTAAAGTGCCACAAAACCCCTAAGATTTTCATCTCTCCCTAATGCTTGCGTTGAGAAACTCTCTTTCACTGTCTGACGAGATTCTATGCAGCACGCCGTAAAACTGGAAGCACGTGCGTAGGGTTCTTAACACCGCTTCTCCTGACCTCTCTTTCACTAGTATCCCTTCCACGTAAACGAATCCGCTTGAAGATCATTAAGTGGTGCTTCTGCAGTGCTTCTGTTTTCTGATTCTTCTGTGTCTAGTTGTTGTTTTTCCCGGGGTCCACTCTCTCAAGAACTGTCTAGCATGTCCAGATATTTCTCCCTGATTATTCTCGATCGCATTGAACATTACTGCTCTGAGCGGTCTTTCGGCATTCCCTCCTTCTTCCCCAGTTCTTTTGCCAACTGAATCTGCAGTACCATGGATAGGAATTGCAACCGACCCTGTACTTGGATTGTCTCTATCATCTCGCTGAATTTATCAGCGATTCGGTTATAGCGGTCCAGAAGTTCTGGCATATTGCCCCTAGACTGTCTCGGTTTGATTGACTGCAGCTTGAGGTTGGTTGTTTTGGTTCGTATTCTCCAGGTTCAGAACTGCTCTACTCACTATTTTGTTACTGGTCATAATTCAAAGAATGAAAAAAAAAATTCTTTTGGACTGAAAATTACTCCGGTATCTAAACTATGATTTCAAATGGGGATTTCTTTTGTGAAATAGTTATATTCATTTTTTACAACTTAAAAACCAGTAACTATGAATTTTTATGGTAAAAAAACAATAAATATAATTTGTTCCAAATTTTGGTCTTCCCCGGTTAGTGAAAGTTGTGCGATACTGACACTATACCAGATCTTTTTACATTGGATTAAACTGTTCAGGTGTTAAATAGTAGTTTATCTTATCCCGTCCTCATTCTATTTTGTGTAAACAATAAATTGATCAAAGATAATAATAATTGTATAAAAAAATATTGGTACATATATCTTAATTTTTAGTTTTGTGACATAATTTTTATAATTTACATATAGATATATAAAAGTAAAAACTAAAATAAATAATAATAACAGCAGAAAAATAACAAAATGAACACATTCATGCCAAAACGTGGAATTTCTTACAATATAGAGCAGAAAGAGATTGGAGTGAATCCTGCTAAGACTGACGCCATCCGTGATGTTGTTCCAGAAGGGAAAGAAGCCGATGCCTAATCACTTCAGGTTTGACGAGGTTGATCATCAGATCTACCTGGGAATTACACGAGATAGGCACCTCACATTATCCAGTAACGTTCGGGAAAGGCTGAAGCTAGCCCGCCAGACCTACAGGTTGTACAATCTGCTGAAGGGAACTCTCCCTTAGGCTGAAGCTGCAAAGGTAGGCGATCATTTGATCGATGACACCTCTATGAAACCACACATCAAAACTGCAGAGCCTCCAGAAATCCTTCCTTAGGCGGATAGTCAGGGACATAACATTTCAGTGGGCCATCCATGACGAGCTCTAGCATCCCTCTGTGCTAGAGTTTTTTTTTTCCATTCCTCCTAAATATCTTTATTTACAAACATTTACATATATAGAATATACTTAGCCTAAGAATATATACAGTAATTAATGATAAATACACAACGAATCTTGTATTGCCTCTTGGCATTGTAAGATAGGTGTTACATGGTCCGCTGAAGGCGGTTTTGCAGTGATGGCATGTTTGCCAGAGGACTAAGAGGGATGGAGAGGGACCATTCTGGCTGGTGGGTGACTTCAGGCTGCAGAGCCAGAAGTCCTTCCCTCGGCGAAGACGTCGACCAAGGGGACAGAGTTTTGCCACCTTCCAGGTCGCGGTAGAGGGGCGATCTCACTGAATAGTGGACTGGCACAGGCTTTCAGCCCATCTAAGAATTTGATGTGCCTACGGCCTATGAATTCCGCCACAGACGGGAATTGGAGCTCCTCACTGATGACTCTATTCTTGACCCGCTAGAGTGTGGCTCCTCTGACTCTTGCCGAAGGGGGGAATTCTGGAAGCTCTGCAGTTTGGTCAACGTAGTCTTGTAGAGGTGTCGCATGAGTGGTGCACCACAGAGCGGGCGTATGATGGCTTAGTTGATCTTCAGCTTGAGTTGGAGCGAGATCTGTAGTGAAGTTAGCAGGTTGTAGAGTCTATATAACTTCTGCCGGGCCAGCCTAAGTCTCTGACAGTCCTGACGTGACTGGAGAAGGTGAGGTACCTTTCAAGAGTCGAGCCGCGGTAGAGGATGCTGTTGGAAATTTTCCGACCCTCACAATCCACAACGAACCGCTGGTGTAGCCTGCTCTTCTGGAAGGAAATTACAATGGCATGAATTAATTTTTTTTTTTTTTCCTAGCCCCTATAGAAAATTATATTATTGAAATTTGAAATTAAAAAATTATACTATTGAATAT
>NW_027109100.1:30368-35013 GCF_000696795.3 Halyomorpha halys
AGAACTTGAGATGACGGTCCATCTTCACGCCCAGATATACTATGGAGTTTGAAGGGGAAATGATGGTGTTTGTGTCCAGTTTGAGCGACTTCGGGAGAGTCGATCGCTTGTACTGTTGCTGAGCGAACACTACGCAGTCTGTCTTAGCTGGGTTCATGGTGATGTTTAAATAACCCAGGGGTTGAAAAATCTCTTTGCAGACCGTTCCGGCTCGCCCTAGGGCATGTTTGGGGTTCACACTGCTGCTGTAGATGGCGATGTCGTCGGGATAGGCGGCGACCGTAACTAGTTTGTAATTTGCACCAACTACATCAGCGGTATAAATTGAAAATAGCATTGGCAATAGAACCGCTGCCTGTGGAACTCCGCAGGTCAATGGGATGAAACGGAAAATCTCGTCTCGAACCCGCACAGAGATGGTCCTGTGGTCGAGAAAAGACGCTATTACATTGTAAAGTTGCTCTGGACAGTCGTGGTCTATGAGCTTACGACATAAAATGCCGTGAGACACAGAATCAAAGGCCTTCGTGCAATCTATGGAAATCATGGCTGTAGCATGATTCCTATTTAAACTGGAGTTCACCTCATTTTGTCGCTTCATCAGATGGTGTTCTGTGTAAGGTAATTCAGGATGATCTTTTCGTATATCTTAGCGAGATGTGGCAGGAGACTTGTAGGCCTGTAATGGTCGGCATCAAATCCTGCCTTCTTCGGCTTGAGGAATGGAAACAGGATGGCATGTTTCCATTTCTCGGTAGTATCTCATCCTGCCGTATAGTACAGGTTGGTGAGCTGAGCGATTCCCTTGCGTGGTAATTGTTTTAGCAGGACGGTCTGTATTCCATCGTGACCAGGGACCCGGTTGCCATGACATCGTCTCAAGATGGCCTTCAGTCGTCTAGGTGAGATAAACATATAGTTGTTCTCTTGGGCCATGGTTGGAATTGAGAGCAATGCCTCAGTCCGCGCCTCAATATCCCGCTGGTAGTGCCCAGCCAGTGACGGATTAACCTTGACTCCGGCCTTCTTCAGAGCAGCTACGATGGTGGCAGAAACAGTTTGTGCATAGCATGGGGCCATTTTAGCTCTCATGCTGGAAGGATTGACAACGATGTTGTCGGCGTAGGCTGCTACCACTGCATCTCGATGCTTGATGGCGACTAATGGTGCCGTGAAAACGACCTACAGCAGAGGTACCGTACTTGACGTACTCCGCAGGAGGTGGAGACTGGAGGAGACAAGTCTTCTTTAACTCTTCCCCTCAGGAAGTTTCGGACCAATTGGCATAGGGCAGCGGGAAACTTGAACTCCTCCTGTCGGCGGAGCAGCAGCGGGTGGGACACGCTTTCGAAGGCCTGGCTGCAGTAGTTGATGTTAGTCGCATAGTTGTTGTTTATCCGCTTTATGGTGCGGGCTAGCAGCTTCACTTGGTGATGATCATATGCGATACCTCGTTGCAAACCAGTCTGTTCGGGGGGGTATTACATCGGCCTCCCTTTAGTGTTCCATGAGGTGGTGATGTAGGAGCCGCTCGAAGACCTTTCTCATGTATGAGGGGAGGCTGGTCGGGCGATAATGCTCAGGCAAGTCACCCTTCTTCCCCGGCTGGGATGTACGAGATCCGTATGTTCAGCAGAAAGGCTTTACCCTTTCCTGGGGAGCATCTTCAGTAGTGGGATCCCGTCCTGTCCAGACGACTTCTTATCCTTAGTGCGGCATAGTACCGACTCGAGCTAGCTGAAGGTGAAGAAAACAGGCTTCTCAACGGGACTCGGTGGTCTTCCAGGTCGTGGTGGAGGAGCATTAGACGTCCGATCAACATCCTTCGCTGCATAGCTTGAGGCCTGGAAGGCAGCCTGCTGCCCAACGTTATCAGTTCGTTCCCAGCAGTGAGATGTACTGTCCTCCTCTTGGTGCCAAATGTCCCGACCAGCTTCCAGAACTGTCTATGGTCGTCATGTGTTCTTCGGAGCTGGTCATGCAGAAGCGCTTTATTCCCGTCTCCTGGGTCATCGTATTGATGTCCGTTTTCAAGCTTTAGTCACGCGTGCACAGGAAGACATTCACAGGCTGTTCCGCTGGCCAATCAGAATGAGGATATGCTTCGGTGACTTGCAGATGGCGTTGAGGACAGGGGTGAATTTCAGGATGTTCAATCGGCTGCCTTCTGGATGGTGGTGGTGATTTCCTCCACCGCTGAGTCCACCTTGTCCGGTGTACGTTACTGCACAATGGCAGTATTACCGTCATTGGGTTCGGGATGCTCGGTGACAATAGGGAGAAGTCTGTACGGTTTTTGGTTGTGTTAGTTATGTGTTACTGGGTGAGTGGTTGAGGCGCCATTAGTGTTTAAAGTGTTTAGTGAGTTGAATGAGCTACTGACATGAAGATCTGTATTTAGTGTTTTAGGTTTAGTGTTAGCCTTAGTGGTTCGTTTGGGAGTGATTAAATCTGCATCGTCAATTGTGCAGTATTATTGTTTGTCATGTTTACTGTTAGAGTTAGTAACGTCTTGTTGACTGTTTGTTGGTGTGTGTTGAGCTTCGTCGTGGTTCATCTTGTTATGTGTTATTGTATAATGTATTTTAAAAATTTAGTGAAAAGAAAACAATAAAATATAATAAATCAATCAATATAAATGTCGCCAGATAATAGGAAATACACATTTATTACTTACTTATACCTCAGGATGTCGTAAAAAGAAATCAAAACACGAAAACCGTAAAGAGACTAGGCAGATCGACACTGCCACGTGCACATACAACATGAATCCCTACATTTCGAAAACGATTGAACCGAGTTTATTAACATTTGGAGGGAATTTGGAGATCAGAGTAAGAACAATAAAGTATCAATTTTATCAAATATATAATTTATAATAAACAAATTAGTATAAATATTCCGCTATACACGTGCAAACGTATTTTCTTTGACGTCTCTTTATTTCGAAATCGACGTGTCTGAATTGGCCCAATGTTGTACGAAAATTGGAGATTATTATAATCATGTCCTAGATTAAGTTAGATCAAATTTCATCCTCAACTTTTGCTTCCTTGTGTGAAAAACTAAAATTCTTTAAAACGAAAATATTTATAGAATTAAGACAGTATCTACAATGAAAGTTATTGATTTTTGAGATATTTTTTTAAATCAGCAACCTCCAAAAGTGAAAAACGGTAATAAAATAATTTTGTCCACCTTGGTATCTCATATTGCTAACTGTATATTCTTAGCAACAAGCTATATGAATCAAATTTTAAATATTGAAGTTGTTAGTTTAGTTATTGATTCAAAATTTCAACTTATTTTATTATTTCAGTTTTCTTTCCTATGAATAAACCTACCACAACACCTAGTTTTGTTATAAATAACAGTTTTAATTTCCTTAATGCACTGCATTTAATGAGTAACAACACAATTATCCCTAAAGCTTGAAAAGCCGCTTTAATTATTCTCGAGTTATTGAAGGGCCCTAAATTAAAGGATTATATCAGAGGTTCTCATCATCAGATCCACTTAGTCCATAGTCTGCAGCTGTCCCAGCCGCGAATGAGGCAGTATTTGATGTTTCCACTAGAAACGTTCCTCGAGAAGGCAGAGGCAAGGCTGCAAAGGATGTCGATAAGTTAAATTGGAGAATATTCCCAGTATCTGACAGGAGTAGTTTCTGGCAGTGGCGTTGAGTGCACGATACTTAACCTCAATTATCCTCATGGATCTTCCAACTCCACGAGCTTACAGCCGCCTCTTCAAACCGGCCCTCTCTTTAGTCCTATTGAAAGCGTTTTGCGATTGCATAATATCCCTTCTCTCACCAGGTTTAGCTGCTTCCGACAATTCTATTATCTAGTAGTACTAGTTATGGTACCATTGTATCCAAGATAGTTACGTCGCGATTAGAAGTAGTATTAAATGGTATCATTTGGTTCGATCATATTATATTTATTTGATGTGGAGTTCTGGATTGTATAACTCACAACCGCAATTAACGCCGTACAGACCTTAACTTTTCTTTCAATGACCATTGGGTTATTGGACACAATATTGGCCTGTGTGGAAGAATATTGTTATTTCTAATGTATTTTTTAAAAGCTTTTCGTCATTACAACAATTGTTCGTTCGGATAAAGGTTATTATTAATTTAGAATTTCGCTTTTTCAGTCATTCCTGAATTGAGCTACTCAGGATCAGAACGTCGAGGAATGGGCTTTCAAATTTTCTTAACCTCTGACTGCTGGCCATCCAGTTCTCCAATACATAAAGTTGATTAAGTTATATCACCTGATAAATTAATATTTCCTCTTATATTAAATCTATATTTTTTCAGTGATCTGCGACCTCTTTGACTACAAACCCAATTGACCTTAAAATCTTTGGGATTATACTGTACGAAAAATAAATGTTAGTATATTGTTATTGTCATTGAATATATAATACTTTGAAATAATCTAAAAATATATATATATATTTGCTATTCTTAAAATATAAACGCAATTTATAAGATAGATTGTAAAAACTGTGAAAAAGTATATATTGGTGAAACATCAAAAAAACTAGAAACTAGGATTAAGCAACACATCACCAATTGTAAAAACACTAAAAATATAAATTGCACAGCTTTGGCCTATCACAGCATAAAACTGAA
>NW_027109100.1:35063-58463 GCF_000696795.3 Halyomorpha halys
ATGGAGGACATGATTTTCCCATGTGAAATCATGAGGTGACTTTTATTGTATAAAATAAAATATATAAAGTAGAAGATTGGTGTTTTATAGTTTTTAATATTGTTATAGGTTTTTGTAGTACATGAATATGGGACGGTGTGTCCCGAAACGTTGTACAATGTTAATGAGTGAATAAATAATAACTTATTGAAAATGATGGAAGTAATTATAAACCTCAAAAAATTATAAAAAATTTATATATATATTTTTAATCGTTTTATTGTGACAAATGATTTACTTTATGTTGTGACAGTCTTCTTCCGAAACCGACGATATTTCAAAATTAAAAATAAAATTATATAAACCAGTACAAATATACACACAAAGTGTTTTGGGTTCAGTATATGATAACATCATACTGTCTTTAACAGCGAAGGTGATTTGGTCAGCAACCACACCCAAATACCAAATGAATTAATAAATTTTATGCCAACAGCCTGACCCGATCTTTCCCACTCAGTTACACCACTCCTTAATTGGAATTTTATTTAAAAGTTATACATGCATTAAACATTTATTTCATTTTCACTTTCTTTATCATTAATTTGTACCTTAAGTTTGTATTTACAATACTTTATTTACCTACGATAGGATGGAACATTAGTACAGCGAGGAACATCACGGTAAAGAGGAAATAGTGGCCACGTAGGAAGCGGAAGGGGCTAGATATGGTTATCAGTTGACTCACTTGCCTTTTGTTGGCCTGTCCAACTGAAGACCGCCAATTGTCGAATGATTTCTGTTTATTTTTTTCATAAGTAAATAATATTCACATGAATTTAAAAAAAAAAACAATTAGATATTCAAATAAATATTCTGTATATTACATACTTCCTTTACTATTGGAATCTTAATTTTAAAAAAATAATTAATTTAATGAAGAGAAACTCTCCCAAACTTTTATGAATTTAAAGTACAATATTAATAAAAATAAATTTTAAAAAATCGTTGATTTGGAGTGCTCCTTCAGGGTCTATTTTTCCACCAATCCACCAATAATTAGATATTAATAAAATTTAAATAAATCACATAATTTATATTACAAACAATAATACAATAATATACAACTGCTGATTCTGGTTAGTTTCCAATGATTTTACTTCTATATACGATTTAATTTTGTCAAATTTACAAAAACGTTTTCCTTAGTTAAAAATCTGATGCAGAGCATGCATTGCACGCCTTTCACAGTATCCACAGTATCAGTCCTCGATTGTATCGGAAAAGTCATTTTTTATTTCTCTATATAGCACAGATATATTTTTTAAAAAAAGCTTCAATTGCGGTCCAAAATTTCGAACCACCAACTTCAAAAATTTCCCAATTTTTCATCAGTCTTCCTGGGATAATAAAGAACAGTATTCAACACAAAATAGTGATCAAATCACTTTTTTGTATATTCCATATAAAAGTGGGTTAGTGAAAGTAAAAAGGGAAGAGCCTATTCAAATATCAGTACCATATTGCACTAAAGAGGAAGTGGGTAGCTCAATGGTAAGCACCCGGGTTCGACTTCGGCTGTGGCATATAATCAATAATAATTTTCTGTTTGCTGTAGGCGTGAGTCAGCCCTGTTAGTTCGGGAGCCCTCCGGGTTCCACCGATCCTCCTTAAGTGATTGTATATCTGGTGGTCAAGCGTGATCACCACCTTGCACGACCATGGGTCCAGTAACAGTACTTACTTATAAAGTATTCAACTCTTGATCTTATAAGTTTTGTAAGATATTTATTATTAACAGCCTAACAACATAATAAGAGAGTTAAAAGAACAAAATTTCAGAATTTATATTTTTAGTGAATTTGTCCAGAAAAAAGTAAGAGACACGTCTGAGTCAGTATCAGACAATCGAGAAAAAACACCAATATTTATTAAACCAGGACTTAGTATTTATGTATACATACATTTGTATGGCACTCTTTCGTTGCCTTTTTCTTATTCAGCTTTATTTTTCCCCCAACTCTTTTACTAAGAACTTCACGTTTAACTCATATCTCGGAAAATATTCAACAAAAACATCTGTACTAGTAATAGACTCTGATCTATAACAATTTCATACGCCCTTACAAACTATAGTACACTTGACCATTCATGCGTTTCAGTGGTACAGGTTTCTTTAGTGCAATTAAGGAATTGAACTTCTATTATTCCTTATTTTTTCAGTATCTGCACTGAATTATTGAGAATAGTATATATCTTTATTTCAAAAACCATTAATGTTTAATATATATATTATTATAATACATAAGAGATAGTAACATAATAACCTCTGAAACATTCTAATGCATATTCAAATGAAAGTCCGAAATTCCTCTTTCTTCTTTTTAGTACATTAATATTTGTCTATGTTATCATCTTGTTTATTTAATCTAAATTTATGGACCAGCGGAGGGGGAGGATTCTAATATACGTATCTTTTATTTTAAATATTAATAAAAAAAGGCATGAATAATTAATTGTTCATTATGTATTTGTGATTGACGGTATATGGACAAATCAAAAATAGTTTAAACTTTTTGTGTCCGGCATTTGCAACCACACTGCAGGCCTCCTTCAGGGCTGTTGTGATTGCTGGAGGTGTATACTAATTTCCACTCATGAGTACACTTCCAGCAATCACAATGGCCCCGATGAACGCCTGCAGTCTGGCCCGAAACGCAACTATTCATAATAGGTGTAACTATTTTTTGTTTTTTATGAACGCGCAACTCTAGACATCTCCTTCTAATTAATTCGTCGAGGCAATTGGCTGAGCAAATTTTTTGAAAAATCAGAATACAAATTTCTGTCAGAAAAAAAAATTGACCATTTAGTCCTAAGTTTACCACACTCATTCTTTCCCCAAGCCAAAGAATTGATACATGTTATTAAAGCGCAAATTCATTTCTACTGACCTAATCGTATGTCTGCCTTAGATGACAAAAGAAATCTTTTAAAATTCAATATGGGCTAAGTGAATTCCGGGTGAAATTTTAATAACCCTTTTCGAAAACAGGACAGGACATTTATATTCTCATACGGGGCTAATATGAAATCCCCAGGCTCGGACTTGGGCCCGTCAGTTGGAGTGTAAATTGGATTCCTCATCCGTTATATAACTTGTAGTAAATTGGATTCGTGTATGTTTACTCCCATCAGGGATAATCTACTTATCAAATATGTATGAAGTCCCGTCAAGCGAGAAGTTTGTACAACGACCTACCGTCGCAAGTCATTGAACTTATCCGTGCTTACAACTGCTGAACAAGATATCTGTTTTAATCTGAGAACCGGTAGATCAGGTATTTTAAAACGATATTAATTACAAGATTAAAAATAAGCCGATATCAGAATCGGGTTTTCCTGAGAACAAATAATTAGGAATTTTATAGACATAAAACTACATAGTGTTATCACACACTGACCAATTCAGTATTTTTTTTTATTAGTACTTAGTAGTACAAAAGCCATATGTATAAAATCTAGCTCATAGAACATACCCTTTTCAAAAAAAAAATTGTATTTTTTTTTTATTTTATCCAAAATTGAGATTTTTAAAAAAAAAATTATCCAAAATTAAAACTCATAAACCGTGTACACTAAAGAAAATGTTATAGTAAAAAAATGAAACAGTATTAAATTCTGCATGGAATGAGGGCCGTAAGAGAGAAAAACGCTATAAAAAAGAAAGGCTGACAATTTTGATCTTATAAAATATAGCCATAGTAAACTTATAACGTTTGATAGTAATATATGATTTTTTGTTTAGGTTTTATCATTTTAGTTCTTTTATTACTATTTTTTTTAACCTTTTTTTTTCATTTTCTCTTTTACCCAATACACCTTTCCTTAATTGATTAGTCTTGATTTAATTTGGTGAAATAGAATGTCAGCCTCTTAAATAAAAAAAAAAATTGATTTTTTTGAATTGCACATAAAGTTGAGGATATTAGTATCTATATGATTATATAAATCTAATAAATAATTAATTAAAAAGTTTATGTCACTGTTTCGAGTTTTTTATACAACGGGTTTATAATAAAACAAATTAACAAAAGTTATATTTTGCTTTCAATGAATACGTAATAATTCGGCCAAACCTTGAGGTCGTAAACTACCTACCCCGGTTGTTCCTTCAGACCGAATTTCTTCAGTTGAAGTCCATATAAAACCATAAAAGATGGTTTGTGACCACACCACTAAGCCAATAGGTACTCATTCGCCGCAAAATTTAAAGTTGTTTAATTTCTTATACTAAATGTTTCTACTGGATGCACGTTTAGAAGTTATGGGCGAAAAACAAAAACAGATGGAATTCATAACTTGATTAAATTAATTAACCAATTAGTAAGAATTTTCGGAACCACAAAAACCATTCCCATGCTATTTGTGATCCAAACTATTTTTTTAATTCTCTGCAGATAATTGCAGACCTGTACTATTTTATGCATCGAACACCTGTACTATAATAAATATAAGTTGAATGATCGATAAATAAAACTATATCTGGGTTTTGGTGGAAGAAACATTTATATTTCAGAATATTAACTCTTAAACGCTTAAACAATTTCAGACATTTTATGACTTATACTACTTTTACCTCCTTTTCTAGATATATCAATAACATTTTTGTTAGCAGATATCTGATGCAACCTTATATTAAAAAATAACTAAAAATCTCTTACCTTTTAAACTCCCTCCTTGATTTTAACAGCAACTAGACCGTCTGAAAATAAAAAAAAAGATTCCTGAGAATATTTTATACTTAAAGGTTTCCATATCTACTTAAACTTCAAATAAAATAAATAAATAAAACTAAATCTGGGTTTTGGTGGAAGAAACATTTAGATTTCAGAATATTGAAAGTATAGTTAATATTAACACTTCATTTCTGTAATAAGAACATAAATTATTTACTAAAGGAAGTACAGTAGTAGAATCATAAACGATCCAAATATGAATAAAGAGATCTTTCTATTATGATAGATTACAACATTAAGTTTTGTTATACATTCATGAAGAAATACTAGATCGATATCAGTGAAGTATAAATAAACACGAAAGAAGGAAAGTAAGGAGAAAAATTCTTTCTCTACAAATAAACAGATATGTTTTGGTTAATATAATCGTGCGACTATATCAAACATATAATCTTAATATATTTTCATGGTTAGAATAAGCAAAACACTATATATATATATTTATTAGATAAGATGACTGGGAGTGCGGTTAGTGAAGAACACAAATAAGTTGTTACGTGTTCTTCACATTTTTTTTTTATACTATCTACAACAATAATTAAGTGTTGAAAACCTTCAGTGTCTTTTTCTAATTCATTTTTTATACTACCTGAAATAAGGACATTGGTTGCTCCATTCTATAGATATGTGATTATGTAATAATTTTGCTTTGTATCCTCAATTGTAATGTTGTTCTTTTCGTACCCTCCTGTTAAATTGTTTTATTAGCGCGAGCAATATTTAAAAAGCGCCAGAAATTGAAAAACGGCGTTAAACCCTCCACTCCCGCCCTCCATGGTAGCATCTGTGGTAGCATCTGACTTATCTGACTTTTCAAACAGACCATTAATTATAGTGAATAGGTAGGTCGATGTACGACATGTCACAATCTCTACCTACATCTTTTTTTTTTCCAAACCTCTTTATTTTTCACTTAAATACAAAAATACAAATTACATCTTTGTTTGCCGTATGCCATTATAAGACTAATTACAATGTCCGCTGAAGGTGGGTATACACTGGTGGTATAATAACTGGGGGCTAACAGAGAATGGAGAGGGACCATTTCGGCTGGCGGACCAACATCACTAAGACCCCAGAGAGTGATGGCCTTATATCACTTTTGAAATATTTGCTTAAAACGCGAAGAGGAGACTTAGATAGTTTAATCCAACAGTATTTAAAAATCGCATGAAACTGAAAAACGGCGTTAACAACTTTGCGCAGGAGCAATATCGTAACCGATGAAGTTCTCAAATGTTATATGAGAGAAATTCTTTATTTGACAATCAATGTAGGACAAATACATCGTATTGCTATAATACAAACCATACTAATCAATATGTTATTATATGTAATATAAATACTAGCATAAGGTTATTAACAAATATGCAATATTTATAACACAATACACAGTTCTTTTTTATGAAATTGAGTCACATTATATTTTTTTTTAGTTCATTATTTAATATTTTTTGTTCTAAACAGTATCAATTTCATCCTGTTTATTCCACTCTCGCATCCCTATTTCTTTTTTACATTGAAACGTCATAAAATTAATTAACAACAAATAAATAAAAAGATATCCACGGAGCTAATTACTATGCAGATGATAATATTTTGGCCCAATATTACGATCTGATATTAACACCTAAGTATTCCAAAAAAATCCTTGTTTTATTTGGTTTCTATCAAAACCAAAGGCCTTTTGGTAATATTTAAAAAAAAAAAAATCGGTGTTTTTTTCAACTTCAGAAATTTGCCAGGCTGAACCATGGCAAAAGGGATTAATTTTTTTCTCTTAAAAAGTTCTAAAGCCGACCGTCATTAAAGAATTAAAAGCTTACCTTTAAGTATATAAAAGCCTTAAGAAGACTTTCTGACACAGAAGAACTTTTAACAAATAATAAATAAAATTTTCATAATCAACGTTCCATTGCCTTCCGAGAAAGCTTTCTGATTAATACAATAAAGTTCTAATGGCCTCATGAAAAGAAAAGACCTTACGTTCTCTAGCTCGTTTTATATTTCATTGCATTAGGTCAGAGTCGTTTGTTCAGGACGTTTTCAAAATAAACATATAAATTTCCCGAAGGGTCATTAAGAGTAAACAGAGGCTATTTATGTAGGTTCGGGTACGTCCTGGCAGAGGAAAATGAAAATGAATTACACCGAGTACATTAGTTAAAGCCGGTCTTGGAGAATAATAGCATTTTTTTTTTTTAATTCAGAGCATTATAGTTCTCTTTTGAATGAAAAAGTAATAATTCATCGGAGCATATTACGGATTCCAAAAATATTGCTTTGTCATTTTCTCTTCCTCATTCACACCCTAATTTAATTATTATTTTAAACTTTCCAAATAAATTTAAATTAAATAAATATAGTTATGTACATTTACATTGTTGAATTTTTTTACACTATTTTTATTAATACATTTTTGAATTCGAATTTTTAAGTAATACGAACCCTACTAGTTCGAATTACCGAAGTTCGTTTCCTTTACAACAAAAAAATAAATCATATATACTAATAAATATCTACATGCATTTACACATAGGTGTATAATGGCCGTACATATTAATTTACAAATCCAATAATAGATAGATCGATAGATGTGATGACTATACATTATTATTCGTAATACTCCTTACTTCCATGTAAGCCAACGGGAAATTGACGTAGCAAACGTTCCCACTTAGTATGCCGAATGAGTCTGCCTCTTCCGGGTATCACAGAGCGTGAGATATAGGCATTAATGAAGTTATAGTTACGAGGTGGAAATGAGAGATCAGAAGGTCAGCAGGTCAAAATCTAAAAATTAAAATAAATAAATACAAGTATTTCAAGTTTTGAAACTGTCAATATTTAATAATATCAGATCGGAATAAGTTCAGTGTAACAAAAAAAAGAATTCAAAGAAAACAATATAGTAGTCTTTTATACAACGGTGTTTTATGTTTTGTGCTGAATCTTAATTTTGGATTTGTCACCTCACCAGCAACTGGTATCACGAAGGAAATTGTAAGCATTATGGGCTTTTCAAAGTTTTTCACTTGTAACTAGAAAATCTCCGCCATTGTATTATAAGGGTCTCGTTATCCC
Source organism: Halyomorpha halys (assembly GCF_000696795.3). NCBI lineage: Eukaryota > Metazoa > Arthropoda > Insecta > Hemiptera > Pentatomidae > Halyomorpha > Halyomorpha halys. The sequence continues at coordinate 42,926 of NW_027109100.1, forward strand.
CATCACCCGCCATTTTCTTTTTTCATCTGCTGCTTGAGAGACTTGCGGATTTGGCAGAGGCTGAGTATACCCGACCGCCATTTTGTTTTATCGCCACCATTGTATTATGAGGATCTCCCCACGTTATCCCCACCACCATTGATGTATGAGACACCCACTTTTTATACTATAACCAGTGGTTGAGTGTGCCCAACCGCCATTTCGTTCCCCTCCTGTTTGAGAGACTTACGGGTGTACCCGGCCAACATTTTATTATGAGTACATCCCGACCCTTTTCTTTTCGTTCACCTAATCGGATTTTGGTCACGTGACTCATGGCGGAGGAATTTAATTCAAATTTAGCAGGACATAACCTTAAATACTCACGTGATCAATCACGCGACCAATAGGCCGCGCTCTCTTTCAAGTCAGGTGACTATTAGGCCACGCCCTATAATTTATTAAGTGATCGTCAACTATAACCTCCCTTCACCATTTTAGGAGGTAAACCTAAGCAGAAATTGATTTTTAGCACAGTCACCTAAATTTACAAGTATTTCGTCCTGGGTTGAACCCCGTTTTAAGAAACAAGCTTGAATCAAATATTATTCTCCAATCTGGAAAATAAATACACATTGCCATACTGGCTTAATGAATGGAGTGATCCCTCTTTTTAGGATTCAATAGAGAATTTTTGTGGTTGCAAATATTAATTGGGGCCATTCATAACCTGCATTCCGATCGAGGTGGGTCCATTTTTTTATCTCACGTTGTATGTAATACTGCATACAAAAGTAGAATTGTAAAAAAAAAAAACAGAAAAAAAGAGAAGAATTCGTATTAATGACATAATACTTTTTAAAACGTTAGTTATTTTCAATGTGCATAAAAACAATTTAGAAAGTTAACAGGTATTTTTTTAACAGTTAACTACGTTTTATTACTATTTAAAAAAAAAAAAAATACAACGTTTTCCGCTCATCATTCACCAGATGTTAACAGTATTTGTCGGCAATTCAGGTTAAATTGTGATTCAATGTGCGTCCAATTCTGCCTTTTCACAATCTGTTCAGAATGCGCTAGCGATTATGGATACACATAAGGAATAAATATTGGTTTTCTTTCCATGCTTTTATGCCAGTTTTCTTTTAACTTTCCTATTGAAAAGTGATATTAACGTGATTCTCAGTTGATACTTATAGTTTTATTTTTTAATGTATTTTAATTATTTTTTGTTCCAACTCTTTTGTGTTTAAAGAGCAATCTATAGCAATGGGCTATTCGATTATACTAGCTGAACCCATTCCCAAAGGATCACTCCTTTAGATGAATCAATTCTCTTGAATAATTCTTTGTTTGATTCTTTCCCTTTTAGAAAAGAATTTTTTATTGAAAAATAAAACATTAAAAATTTCCAAAAAACTTGGAAATTTTTATTCTCAGGTAAAATCCACTTTTCAAGAAAAAAAAATTGTATAATTTCATGCTAAGAAACATTTTATTGAATTTAAAATAAAAGAATAAATACAAATAAAAAAACAGATATTCAACAGCCACTTTCAAGGTTCACCCAAAATTGTAAAATTAAAATCAAAACCCCCAAATGATTAAATTAAGATTTATCTTCTACGATAAAAAAAAAATCTTGTCCGTAGAATACTTAATCCTTACCTTTAAAGACGTTTGATATAATTGAGGTGAAAATCATTTTAGATGAATATTTAACATTTAAATATCCAAAACTTTCTAAAGTTTCTTTGATATTTTTTATTTATTTGTTGCTCTCTTTTATTGTTGTCTATAGCCAAAAGAATGATTCATTGATTAATGAGCTCGACTTGGATGATTGATGACTGATCTAACGAACCACAGCCGCTCTGGACATAGATCAATCGATATGTATATCATATACTAACTGAGCCACAAAGGAAAGGAAAAGAATTCTAATAAATTTGTTACTTATCCATTCATTTAACTCTGGCACTATCTCAACAAAATTTTCAATAAGTCGAACAAAATATGAAATGAAATGTAAAAATAATTTTATTCTGGGACATATGTCCCCTAAGAATAAATACATGGTTCATACATTATGAATTTTGGCTGCCAAGCATTTAAAATATATATATATATTTAATATTTTATACAAATTTTCTATTCACTTTTTAGTCAATTGATCTAGATGTTTCTTTAATTTAAAACATAACTACGACGTTTTTATCCTAAATAAAAAAAAATACATGTTATAAAATCCATTACATTTAGATATATATTTTATAACAGTTATATTTGGTTACATTAAGGATGGCTATTTCGAAAGATTTGTTATATTAGATCCATTATTTCAAGGGATTAGTTATATTTAGGATCGTTATTTTGAGGGAGTCGGTATATTTAAGCATGTTACATAGGTGTACTATAAGAAATAATAAATACTCAGTAATTTAAATAAGAACATGACATGTACCTACAGAGTCTTGTGACAAGAAAATTAAACGTATTTAATGGGCATTGTAAATCACTGTACATTGGTTAGAACCTGAAACTACAAATACAAATATTTACCAAAGCATAAGGAAAAAGTTTTACTGCTTAAAAGCCTATGCACAACGGGGTTTTTTTTTTTAAAGACATCTTTACTAAAAGACTTATCAATTGTAAACAAAACTTATTTAGACACGACCATTCGTTTAACTGTAGTGGATACTTAAACAATTCGCTACATAGAGAGGTTATTATTGCGAAACTTCGTTGTGGAAAATTTTTTCTATTTATTTATTGAAAATAACAACTGTATTACCTAAAAAATACAACTAGGAAATCTGCAGTGAATTATAATACAATGGTACAGACTTGTGGAGCATCTACCAATTGGTGGAACTCCAATAACATTTCTAAAAGAGTAGAAGATCTTGATGTCATCTTCTTTTCAGAAGCCTAGGAGGATTATATGGAGTTGAAGAGGAATTAAGGTTAGAAACAAGTGAGTTTGGGTGATCAGAGAGCTTATTGTGGAAGGATTGATACTGGTTCTGGCCAGATTGGAACTACAGAAAACATTACGTCATTATGGATGAAGTAAGGAGCATTGAGGATTATATGAAGGATTTTTGGATTGTAAGGATTGGATACAAGAGGAATTCGATTGTTTAGTGGAGCCCAAAGCCTAATTAATTAATAAAGGAATAATTAATAACAGTATTTTTTTTCTGACAGGATTTTAAATTAGTTGAATAGATATGTGTATACATGCTTCTATTCATTACATTGAGAATAGCATGTTACGACTATTCCATAGGATTTCAACAAATTCGTTATTCCACTGTACTATTAAAGGCTGAATACCATTTGGACAAATATCTAGCTTCACTTAAATAACCTTGCATCTAGTAAACATTTTTATTAAATAATTATTTTTGTTATTCTTGAATAAAATTAGGAATAACAAAAATATTATAATAGTAAGTAACAGTAAAACCATTGTCTCATAAAACTGTTAATCGAAAACACTGACTCAACTGTGCTAATCTCTATAAGATACTGCCTACTCCTGAACGCAGGCTCCTGGGCAGACCTCGCCATATATAGTCCTGGACCAGTGTATAGTCTCGTTCCCTCTAAGTAGACTTACACCTGTTGTTCCTTCCTATTCCCTTACTTAATTTAGTAGTTTTTAAGTATACTTATCTACTTATTATTATCGTAGTTTACTTAGATAAATTCACTTCGTTCATTTAAAGTAATATTATAGACTCATTATCTTATTTTGCTATATCAATTTTTTTTTCTCCCCCACCAATAACTATGATCCATTTATTGCTAAAGGGGCATTTTAAGGTACCAAAGGACATTGGAAGGTATCAACATCAAATGATTAATTAACATTTCATATAATACAACTAACTTTTAATGATTGAGAGAAGAGTGCAAAATAAATAAAGGAACAGATCCATGTTCCATATTCATTTCAGAACTACCAATAAACTAAGAATAAATTAAATTCATAAAATGCAGGAACTAAAAAATAATGAATATATTATATTTTACCTTTTCATTTCGGAACAACTATTGCATCAATTTTTCCTAGGTAAATATTTCGTAAATAAACGACATTAGCAATGAAAATATCAGCAAAATGTTAGATTTTTAGAAAAATAATATTTTCTTTAATAAAAAAAAATGAGCAAGTAATAATAATATCTTATAACTCAGAACAAATAATTTAAACCAGATATTGCGATCTTAATTTCTAAATCTTATAATTACACTTTTTATCTAAAGTAAAGTTTCGATTGATGTCATAGTATTTATTAATTTATAAGCTTATAGTTTTGTAACCAAACCAAGTGTCTTAGAAAATCACTGAATAAAGCTTTTTTTATTTTTTAAATCTCAACACTACTTCCAGATAAATATAGATAAGATAAAACAAACGTTACAAGATTCACTTAGAACTTAATAAAAACTGTTAGAAGGTTTTGGAATTAAAGGAATATTCTCTGATGAACCGACAAACATTTATGTAAAATATACGTTATTAGCTATTTTCATAGAGATGATAGTATTTTCAAGAATTTCCATTTGGAATAATAACCCAAGTTACAGCGTTCCTCAATATAACTATTTCTATTTTCTTCTCCATATCCCTCTATTTTCCTTCTTATCGGTTGCCGGGGACACACTAGAAATGTCTCTATTCTATTGTCTTACTTTTCCCACAGAGGGCGCTTGAGGAGGTAAGTTTTTATTTTTGGCCACATGGGCGCTAGTAGTTCCTACATTATGGGGGGCCCCATTCAGACTTTCGGATATACCTATAGCACAGATATAGCTCATGAACACATGAACATATAGAAGGAACACAAAAAAGGTTCCTTATTTCATACGTGTGCTATATTAAGCAGCGATTCACCAAAACAATAAATAATAAAAATTATCTCAGCACCTACATGACCGAAAAAAATCTGCCAGACTTTCTACTTCCTTCTTACGATTTTTAACATTAGCAATATTTTTTAAGACTGTGAACTAAATAAAGCTTTACTAATTCTTCATTAAACCTTTTTTTTATTAATTAGGACTAATAATAAGAACGAAAACGACAAAACAGAAGGGTTTCAAAAGCTGGTCGATGAAGAATGATCTGGGGAAAAAAAATGAAATAAATAAATGAACACATTCACTCTGCCAGAGTTATTAGATAGTTAAGGAAATGGTATTTGCATTTCAAACAAGATCAAAATCAATACCTATTGATAATTTCTGATTCGATAATAATACGTCATCTAACTCCTATTCAGTCATCAGTGGGTATTATCAGGCATGTATTTTGTATAAAAGAGTAGATTGAGTCAGGGGCGGAGGCAAGTGAGCGACCACCCAATGTTCAGTGCCACACCGAAATTAAATAGGATTCGTCACAACTGCTAACGTAACTAGAAAAAGTTAGTTTAATTTCCAAGGCAAGTACAGGTTACATGTCACATACATATGCTAGAAGTGGTAAGGACTCGTCTAATTTTTTTTTTTTGTAGATTACCCTATTCACACTGAGTTAGGCCAGGTAGTATTTATATAAAAAGTTAGGATTTAATGGATTTTTTTAATGGATTATCTAACACTATTGTGAAAAGTTTCTATGGTATCAGATTATCACCTGTTTAAGTCGAAATTCTTATTCCTTTGCCAATTTAACAGTCAACAAAGAAACCAAGGACCATAACAACCACCTCTGCAGCCTTCAAGAAATAATATATTCCAAAATTAGGAGCATGAGAAGGCTTAAAATAATTATTGTATATTACGCATTTTACTGTAAAATTAGTGAATATATTTATTTTTCAGTTTTAGACTGTTTCACTTTTATTATAATTTACACTTATATTATTATTGCACCTAAAATAAACTTTTTTCATGTCGTCAATTCTCATTCCTATATACCATTAATTTACTTTTGATTAGAAAACGAAAAACTTCTATGAATGAAATTTGCTGACTGTGTGCTAGGGATAGAGAACACGCCAAGATAAAAAACTAAATAAATAAATAACTCGGAGTCGGGAATAGTTAATTTCATGAAACTCTAACATTCAAAAAGTCCAGTGTTGAAAGTTATCTGTGTGTGTGTGCTAAAAAAACAAAACTGTAAGTTGTGTTTTAAAAAGTTAAAGATTAAACATAATAATTGTGATATAATATAATATAAACACAAAAAGCAAATATTTCAAATTAGTAATAATGTGTCGGATATTATTAAACCCTTTTTCTTATTCCTTTTGGTAAAGTGATTATACTTTATTATTGAAGGGTTAAGGGTGCAGTACTTTGTAAGGAAGTAATGTTACTGGAATGCAAGAAGGTGATTTAGTCAAAATCATGCTTGACTTCTCCGCTTTTAAGAGTACCTACTTCAATAGGCTGGGCTCCCGAACCCACAGAGTTGACTCACAGCTACAGTAACAGAATTAATAATTATCTGCTACAGCCAGATTCGAACCTGGATCCTTGGAGTTAGCATATTTAATATATTAATTATTTATATGCTATAATATACTAGTAGAAATAAACAGAAAAAATCTTTGACTTTATTTTTAATAAATTAAGTCCGTGTTCAGTGGACCTTCCCCCGGTTATTTTCAGCTCTTTTAATACTTTCCAAGACACCCTTCCCATAATCCAATGCTGGGGGATGCATCGTAAAAAGTTACCCCAGAAAGCAGGCCCCGAGATATATAGCATTACAAATTGAGTTACCTGAGGGTTCAGGTAAGAACTCAATATTGTAACCTGATAAAGCAATATGCCAGACCCTCTTCCTTATTCCCTTACCACCCTTTCATTATTACATACCCTTTTTATTACAGCTCTCTTGGAGTCATAAATAGTTTCATGACTAACCCAAATAAAATAATATATCTTTTATTTTATTATAAATAAATAAACATTGTAATAGTTTTAGTTCCTTTAAAGTTTTACCAATTTGTTTTACTTATTATAACAATACATCAGTGATTTTATTCCCATAACTGCAAAAATAAATTATGAATAATGTAAAAGCTGTAAATTAGAAAGAATAGTTTATTATTTAAATAATTATCTATAAAAATCAACATGTTTATTTTAAATTAATAAATAACCAGTAGAAATTTTAAAATTATATATAATATTAATCTAGATAAATTAGGAAGAAATTACAACCATATTTTTTAAACCCACCTTCTGTATATTTATTAACTTTTTTAGCCAATTTTGCACATTAACATGTTATTTTTTTAGTTAGGTTTCGGCTCATAACTATTTAACATGTTTTCCCCATTTTTCAAAAATTATAATCTCTGCAAACAATTTAAAAATGTATATGTGAAACATTATAGAACGCTTTTTTTTCTATTTTAATTGTTTGAAACCGTCCGATCAAGTCAGATTTATTAGTGAATCTTTTTCTAAAATTTATAAAATAAAATAAGTAAAAACATTTATTTAAAAGTCATGCTATTAATATGTAATTAAAATTTTACTTTTAAATGTTAATTACATATTAATAGCATAAGTTTTAAATCAGGTTTATTCAAATTATTTATTTTATGAATTTCAAAATTATTTCCACCGAACAATCTGACCGATTGGTTTCATTTAATTTTATTTATGTAAGGATTTAGTAAATACAAAAAGATCCATAGATTTATTTATTTTCAGAAGGTACTTATTTTTTAATAATGGAGAAAATGTGATCACATTCATATTTACTAAATGAACTACAGTCTTGGCAATTACTAAGAAAACTTCGGGGGCGCTCATAGATGGCTGAGAGGCCAGTATGTTATTTTTGTAAAATTGCCAAAACAAACTGTCATTCGTCGAATAGGAGTGCTGACTCGTTAACTCTACCAGAACGTCCTCATATTCTCAGGAAAATAAAAAAATAAAATGTTCTCCCGAAAAGAGTAATTATAGAATCCCAACGATCCCAGACCCCTCGTGGACGTATCCTGAATATTTATACAGGCTAGCATACCCTCGGAAAAAGCACACCCGGTACCGCTAGGACTTGAGGTGAATTCACACCTGCCTAGGTATTCGGGTCACGTTCTATTAAGGTCCAATGTCAGAGGGCGGTTTTGTTATTCTGGAAGGGGAGACTCTCGCCTCCGGATGTCCAGCGAATGCACAATGAGTATCCTGAAGTCTGCTAATTCACTTATATGGCTATATCCATCTATATCTCTGCTATTGTGCTATATCCATCTATATCCCTGCTATTGTGATAAACAGTCGGGCAGTTATGGTTAATTGGGTCGCATTTACAACCATTATGAAATCCAGGGTCGCCCTTTTCCTCAATCCGTCTATACCTTTTATAAAGTTAAAACTTATGTTCAATTTTGGCGCGGTGACTTCCTTTTTTGTAGTTGAAAAACGCCGATGTCATTTCCTCTTAAGGCATTGAATTTTACTACTATTCTTTATTTTATTATTTTTTTTTTCATAGCAGTTCTCCAGGACACTGACAGCTGTTAGAGTGAATTCAGAAAATTTAATTATTTTTTTATTGAATACTTTTTACTATAATAGTAATTGATACTAATTAGTTTCATTGATTATGCAAAATACAATTAGGTATCTTACATTCTCAGGATTCTCAGGAATACAAAACATATTGTAAGTTTTTCATTTAACAAAGAAACTTTTCATACCAAGGTAAACTATAACAGATACTCTTATGATTAGAATAGATCTTTAAATAACACCAACGTCATTTAAAGGAGCGCGGTAGCCACGGGGTGAAGCGCGTGGCTACTAACTCTAGGGACTCGAGTTCGAATCCGGCTGGCCAGAAAATTGTTTTCTGTTACACTGTAGCCGTGAGTCAACTCCTGTGGATTCTGGGGTCTACCCAGCCTCGTAAAATGGGTGCCCTTACTTAATTGAGTAAAAATCTGACGGACAAGCGTTGATTCTGACCAAATCACCTCCTTGTACAACCGTTGGTCTATTACTTCTTTACAAACTCTGAAACCCTGACCCTTCATGGGTTGTAGCGGTACAGATTTATTTTTTAAAGACATTTAAAAAAATATATAAAATAAAATCTTATAAAAACTTATTTCTTTCCAATTTTTCGTGTTTTTTTTTAGCAATACAGATGTACAACACTAGTTTGGTGTCTAGATGTATGTTTAGCATCCAACTGCTGCTTATAAAGCACTTGGAATACTTAAATTTTTATTCTCATTTCTTCCATCTTCTGTGACTCTTCTTTTGAGAGCCTTCCAGGAACCAAATAAAAAGTACAAATAAAAATAAACCCTATTAAAAAAAAAAAAAAACAGAAACTTATAATCACAATGACACATATTAACAATATTTAACCATAACCTAGAAACCTACCAACAATGATACCTAGAAAACGTTTGAACGCAAAACGAGATTTCAGAAATCAAACCAATTTGTAAACGATGAAATAATTCTCAATCCTTTTACTATTATAATATATAAAAATATGATGTAGAGCATCATGCAACTTCCACTTACCACCCTACTCATGTTCCCAATTTTTGTGTAGTTTAATGTACTCGTGTTGAAATTGGAATTTTTTTGTTGCTCTAAGAATTCGTATTCTAAGGTTCTATTATTCAATTATTCTAGGATTCTAGGAGTAGGTATAATATATATAAACTTTGTTCCTGCCAAGAATACAACTGTTAAAACAAAAAATAAGAAAGCCCCATGCGATAGGGAGAGATCTTTGCTCCGAGAAAAGAGTCTCGGCTTTTTCTAATTCAATAGAAATATAACTCAGGTTTATCATATGACTTTTTGTTTTTTGGCTAGGCTGTTCACACAGGATTGTTTAATTGGACTCATAGGACTTCAAAACATTTATTTCGGTAAAAATATGAATTCGAAATTTTGCTTGATCATTTATTCTATACATAGGTAAGTGGAAATAATATATGGATTCACTTCAACGCTTAGGCCATGAATTTTACAATTTTCAACCAAAATAAAGTTCATCATCTTGGTACATCTGTTCGTTAAGAGTTCAAGAATGATATGGTGTATGATGGAAATACTTCCTTCAACTTATTGAGTAAATAACTCTTCAAGATTCAGCAAGTCTAGAAAAACTATCAAAATCAAATAATCAAAAGAATGATCGAAGAAATAATTTTCTATTGTTAATTATTTTTCAGACCCGGCAAAGCTTGGTTCGCAGTTCCCAGGAATGATTGTAAATATTGCATGCAGGTGCGAAAGCGTGTTAAGATAGAAATAAGAAATAGAAATAATTCCAAAAAACTTGGAAATTTTTATTCTCAGGTAAAATAGACTTTTTCAAGAAAAAAAAAATTGTATAATTTCATGCAAAGAAACATTTTATTGAATTTCAAATAAAAGAATAAATACAAATAAAAAAATAGATATTCAACAGCCACTTTCAATCCCATATAGGTTCACCCAAAATTGTAAAATTAAAATCAAAACCCCCAAATGATTAAATTAAGATTTATTTTCTACGATAAAAAAAAAATTTTGCTTCAACTATGTCCGTTGAATACTTAATCCTTACCTTTAAAGACGTTTGATATGCTTGAGGTGAAAATCATTTTAGATGAATATTTAACATTTAAATATCCATAACTTTCTAAAGTTTCTTTGTTATTTTTTATTTATTTGTTACTCTCTTTTATTTTTGTCTATAGCCGAAAGAATGATTCATTGATTAATGAGCTCGACTTGGATGATTGATGACTGATCTAACGAACCACAGCCGCTCTGGACATAGATCAATCGATATGTATATCATATACTAACTGAGCCAGAAAGGAAAGGAAAAAACTTCTAATAAATTTGTTACTTATCCATTCATTTAACTCTGGCACTATCTCAACAAAATTTTCAAGAAGTCGAACAAAATATGAAATGAAATGTAAAAATAATTTTATTCTGGGACATATGTTCCCTAAGAATAAATACATGGTTCATACATTATGAATTCTGTCTGCCAAGTATTTAAAATATATATATTTAATATTTTATAACAAAAAAAATTTGATCTAGATGTTCCGTTAATTTAAAATATTACTATGACGTTTTTATCCTAAATAAAAAAAAATACATGTTATAAAATCCATTACATTTAGAACCGTTATATTTGGTTACATTAAGGATCGCTATTTCAAAAGATTTGTTATATTAGATCCATTATTTCAATGGATTAGTTATATTTAGGATCGTTATTTTGAAGGAGTCGGTATATTTAAGCCTGTTATTTTGAGGGATTCGGTATATTTAGATCCGATATATGGAGGTTCGTGTGAATGAAAATTTGTTATATTAAGAATCAAAAACTTATTAATTGACCTTTATATAACAAATAGTTCAGAATACAACCCTAACGATGATCAAATAGGTGTACTATAAGAAATAATAAATACTCAGTAATTTAAATAAGAAGATGACATGTACCTACAGAGACTTGTGACAAGAAAATTAAACGTATTTAATGGGCATTGTAAATCACTGTACATTGGTTAGAACCTGAAACTACGAATAGAAATATTTACCAAAGCATAAGGAAAAAGTTTTACTGCTTAAAAGCCTATGCACAACGGGTTTTTTTTTTAAAGACATCTTTTCTAGAAGGCTTATCAATTGTAAACAAAACTTATTTAGACACGACCATTCGTTTTACTGCAGTGGATACTTAAACAATTCGCTTATATAGAGCTATATAGGGGCAAAGCTTGGTTCGCAGTTCCCAGGAATGATTGGAAATATTGCATGCAGGTGCGAAAGCGTGTTAAGATAGAATTTTTTTAATTTTCTTTACCTTATGTTTATATTAGTTTGCTATTGTTTAATTCGAATTATTATTACTGATTACCTTAATTTTACAACAATAATATTTCTATATTCTCATTTTATTAGTTTTGTATAATATATATGTTTCCAATATTTTATCTTTTATATGTGGTATGAATGAAAACTTTGTCCCCTTTTGATTGTGGCAGCTTGTATCACTATGCTTCAATAAATAAAATAAAATAAAATTGGTCTTATTAAATCTTTGCGAAAATAAAGGTTTTGGTTCATTACTTCGGAAACGTGATGTTAAGCGCAGGATATCTAAAGAAAACAGATGAAATAATGAAAGTATGAGGAAATGAATATCGGCTCAGAGCCAGGCTGCATTATTGTCGGATGCACCCATGTGATGACCTTTGGACAGTGTTATCTTCATCTAAATTTGACTGTTCGAGCTCGTGGCAGTTCTCGCATCATTCAAAGGAAAATAGTAGATGTTCATTGGAAACAATATTAAAGAAGATAAAATGAAACGTATTTGAATTTTCTAGTTTCAACCACATTACTGAATGTGTTCATCGGAGTCCAAATGAGGTATTTATCAAAAGTTCGAAAAGGACCCTGCTCGATTCACCTATTTGTCAACACCGTCCAGGCGATCTGAGATTTTTATTTTTATCTACAAAGGATTGTTGGAAAGAATGGATTCCAGTAAGTGTTCAGCTGATCAGCAACAAATTTAAAAAAAAAAGTACAAATATAACTCAACGTATCAATTACAATCATGAGTTTCGGTCTCAGTATTGATTTTATCATATAAGAGTTCTTATTAAACAAATAGCTTAATATTTACGAAAACAAGAACCATTAGGTCAATACTGTAAGACATATTTTTGAATTAATATACTATGATACTGATTCGGCGCAGAATTTAACACTGTTTGGTTTATTATATCATACATTTTTTGCTAGGACACACGGTTTAGGAGTTATAGACGAAAAACATAATTAGTTGCTTAGTTAAATAATTAAGAGTTTTAAGACAGACAGAAATGCGTTTCCGTATTAAGTGAGATAGAAACTATTTTTAAAAATGAATTTATAAACTAATTTTTATTGGCTGGAGTACTACAATAAATTGACTCAGCTGGGTATGATTTATGCCACAGGTATACCTTAATGCCCTTTTCATATAGTTATAGTTTTAAAGTTCCTTGGTAGCGGGAATTTGGGTTTTTGCAGGATACTGAAAACAAATATGAAATCGTTTTAAACTTTAAAATTTCATTTGAATTACTTTAATTGAAACGACTACAAGTTTGGTTGCTCCAGACTATTTTGGTGACCAGGTCTCTTAATCAAGTTTTTTTTTGTTGATGGAAAATTATAAGAATAGAAAATTATATAATATATTATTTTGCGATTGTTTAATTAATATTCATATTATATTGATTATCTTAATTTTACAACTATAATATTTGTTTATTCTTATTTTTTTATTGTATATGTTATGTATTTTTTCAATATTTTGTCTTTTATATGTCATATCAGTGAAAACTAACTTTGTCCCCCTTTGATTGTGGCAGCTTGTATCACTTTTCTTCAATAAATTAAATAAAAGAAAATTGGTCTTATTATATCTTAACGAAAATTAAAGTCTCGGTTCATTGCTCCAGAAATGTGATGTTATGTCCTTAAAAATTGTAGTAAATCTAGCGAAAACGGATGAAATAATGACAGTGTGAGTTTTTAAAGTTTTATATGGATTTTAAAACTTTTTTTTCGGATACAGGAACGAACAACGGGATTGCAGTTCAATATATTGGATGTAGAATTTAAAAAAAAAATGGTTCCTTGGTATTGCGACAAGGATGATAAAAGATAAATACCACGGTTCAAAAATAAACCTTGGAAGATCTTCAATATAACAGATTAAACTTCTCACTTCATATGTCTGCTACGTTTTCATTAATATCCGCACTAACATCAGTAAGGTGCAGACGGCGCCAAAGATGTTTTTTTTAGCGCATTATACCTATTTTTGTAATAAAGAATAATTTGTGTCGATAATAACAGATTTAATATCCTTCATATAATCTCAGAATTATACATTACGAAAAATATTTCGTATTAAATACAAGCCAGTATTAAACAGAAAGAAAAATACTTAATTTTTGACCTTAACTCGGTAAAAAGGGTAGTTATTTTATTTAAATTTTATAAATGCATTATATTGATCGAAATAGTTTATAAAAACGATCATGCCTAATCAGATAGGAAATAAAAAATTCCAGAGATATTTAGAAATTTTACAATGGTTTCCTATCATGACGAACTTTGATAACCTTGTCTTCAAGTTATTTATTATCATTATTTATTTATTCAACAAAGTATAACAAAAGCTGTCTTACGAGATACCAACATCTATAATAAACAGAAAATGAAATATTTTATTCTAACATTTTTTAAGTTAATTTTTAATTTAATTATTCGGGCATTATGTAGGCTGCAACGACTTTTAAGCTAAAACTATACAATATTGAATTCTTTTCTAGAGATACAGCTAATAATTTAATTTATATAATACAGCTGAAATAAAAAATACTACCAAAAAACTTTATGGGTAATTTGAAAAATACTTTTATTATTGACAAAATAATAATAGTATATAAACTATTAAACAATTTATTGATGAAATACAACTTATGAAGAATAATAATGATAATAGTTTACGAATAATAAATAAATAATAATGAAGCCAATAAATTACTTAAAATTTTGTGAAAAGTAACTTGAATAAAAATAAGAATACAGTATAACTAAAGCGATAGGTATATCCAAGTATCATACACAGTTTGGTTTATTTGGAATGAAACTAAATCATAGTCACAAAATGAAACTAGAAAATAAAGATTGCAGACTGCTTTTTGTTCAATAAAAATCAATTATTAATAATCATAAAAGTAAGAAAGTATATTCTGAAGTAATCGAAAAAAGCACTTTGGAACATTTATTCAACAGTCAGTATTGACCATGAATCATTAAGTTACCTCCAAATAATAATTACTCCTGCACATAATGTGTGTGGGTCACTGGATTAAAAGAATTGAGGAGACAATTTTGCGCTTTAGGGGTTAATTTTTTCAACAATTATGAAAATTAAATAATAAAAGCAAAAATGTTCAATAATGCTTAAAAAGAATGTACGAAAACAACTTTTAAAAGCGGGGCAAGGAAAATAGCGCATAAGATAAGCGATATACCCTATCCGATAAGAGCTTGGTCATGTTACAGCTCTTAGCTGGATATTGGAGTCAAATATGCTCCTTAATTATTGACTGTATTCTTCTGAAAGCCAAGGTCTGTTGATAAGATAAATAAAATCTTCTAACGCCATCACCTTCTATCACGAAGACACAAAAACCCGTGATTTTGTGCGAAATGTTGCACAGATTTCAATAATATAATATCAAATTTTCGCTAGCCAAATTCACCAATGCTAGTTTAAAACTATTCTTAAAAAAATATATAATAATAACACATATATGGTAACTTTTATCACTGTCATTCACAAAGTCCAACATTGACAATATTATAAAAATCATATGATTTATATAAAAATAATGTAACTTATATTTAAAAGTCATAAATTTTTAAGTTAAATTATGGAAAATTATATAAAAGAAATTTTTACTTATGTATAAATTCTGGATTTTTGATAGCGTCATAATTTCAATTTGCACACGATATA
>NW_027109100.1:58513-60633 GCF_000696795.3 Halyomorpha halys
GTATATTAATTCGACAAAATCAATAAGAAGAATATAAAAACCGTTCAAATATAAAATTAATAAACAAGTACTTATAACACCATAAAAGAAATATATAAATTAAATGTATTATATCATTTAATAAAAAAGAAACATTGCATAAAGAAAAAATAAATATCTACCTCCGTGAGAGATAAGTGGCAGACTTATTCTTGAGAAATAGTCGAACAGAGCTGTTGAAGGACACTCTAGGTGACAAGTTGTATATAGTAGTATGTACATTACATAGTCAATATATATTCTCTATCAAAATAAAGTAAGTAAACACGAAATTCAGAAAATGAATTATGTCGTATATTTCGTCGTGAGAAAACAATGTAGCTGAGTATATTGTTGGAAGATGTGGACAATATTCGACATATCTATAAGCAAAATATTTGTTTCTATAGTCTAAATTGCTAGGTGCACAAGTGATGGATCGTGGAATGGAGTCCAGTACTCATTCCAGTAGAATTTAATTAGCACTTTTTAAAAAAGAACCTGATTCTAAAAAAAAATAGATACTCTTAAGCTAATTACTGTATTAGCAGATAAAGGACAAAGTCGAGCCGAAGGGAGGGGGCCACCTGTAGCCCGAGTGACGAAGACAAATCGCTCACAAGTAGCTGTGACCCGGTTAGGAAAGGTTTATATAGCCGCTTGTTATTCAGTTGCTGTCGGGGTAATGAATGCACCTTCTGACCCACATCTTGTCTTCCCTTATCTCTTCCATCGCTAATATCTTTACCCTTTTTATTTATTTATTTTTTTGTAAATCCGGAAAGAAAATGTGTAGCGTTTTAATTGGAATTATAATCTCGGTAGAGGTTCAATACATACTCAAATCATTAGAAATTGGCCTTAATTTAATTATTATTCCAACATTTAAACATAATTTATTTTTCTTATTGTATTTGATAATTTTTCAATAATTATCATACTTCTAGTGCCAGAAGGATCCACGCTCAGGATCCAGTAGGCTCGAAAACAGGGACCCGCTATCCATGCCTCTTAACTCCAGTCATCATTAATTAAACTGAGAAAAAATGAACCGAGAAGCTCGATAGCGTCAAGAAAGATTGGGCAGTTCATCATGTACCAAAAAAATAAACTTTGAAGAAGTAATTTATGACTTTCCTGAAAAAAAAAATTAAGAAAAACTCAAGCAAATTTTTTATTCTAATTTTGTCACCTTTCAGATATTAAATTTATCCTGTAGTTATTATAATAAAAGGTAGATGGTCCGGGAGCAGTCAAGGAAAAAAACTCTAAAAGTCATAAAACTTTTTTATGTGAACCAAAGTTACGCCCCACGTTGCACGGCTTCATCTAAAAGCTAAAATTTAACTAAGGTGTGGATAATTATAATTTCTACAAAAATGAACAATGTAAATTAAAGAAAATAAAAATATGTACAATGAAACGTAAAATTAAATAAGAATAGCAAAAGATTTTAGTCAATGAATGAAAACGGAAGTAATAACACATAAAAAAAGAAATGTAAACACTAAAAGTTGGAAAATGGGAATAAGAGTAAAACCTATAATGGAAGAAAATAATGAACATGACACGTACCTAACAGGTTGCAGGCAAGCACGAAAATGGAACAGAACGTAGACAATTGGTGGGGGTTGGCTGTTAATTAATACGTTATATTTGAAAATAATGTTTAAGTAAAGAGTATTAGAAAATTAAAGATCATATTAAAAATAGGCAAACATTAAAAGCTAATATACACAATAAAGGGAAGAAATCATAAAAAATAAATAAATAAAGAAAATGAACAACCTCCCAGATTATCCTGTTGTTATACTGCTTATTTTTGTTGATAACCCAAAGATATTCACAAAATATCAACAACCTGAAGGCCCTATATCCTAAAAATCTACTAGGTCGTCATCAACCTAGCCTAAGTCTTTACACTGAGATGGAGGTTCTCGGAATCTAACCTATCAATCCAAAGCATCAAATCATGGGCAAACAATGAATGACACACCTATATGCATTATCCAATAGTACTCTATTTTTTTTTCAATATGCAAAGTTCCTAACTTTTTGTCGATATAAAGTTTCAACGAAAATGAGTACGCGAACAAAATACG
>NW_027109100.1:60683-72993 GCF_000696795.3 Halyomorpha halys
GAATAAAGTCATTTTAGTCTTCACTGATTTTTTATGTTATTTATCTCGCTTCATTTCCGAAATTAAAATACACAATAAATTGAATGATAAAAACTGTATTTTATTCTGCGATGCAAAGTGGCCTATATACTTCTGTATTTAATTATAAATTTATATAAAAATTTATAAACTTAAAAATGTATAATTCTAACAAGAAATAAAAAATATTTACAGCACTGTGGTACAATGCCAGTGGATGAGTCATTACCTTCCATCAGCTTGCAGATATAAATAGTACAAGAGCCGGGAAGAAAAAAGGGCAGTTAACTCACCCAAATGTTTGATTACTTCATTGAAAACTATGTATAATTACTAGTCAAAATTGATGAGTCTGCCCAGCATAGGTAGGGGACATAAAAAATGGCGGCTGTTTCAAAACCTTAAAAAAACATTACTTTTTCATTCGGAGCTCTATATCTTAAAAAATACCAACAACACTAGAAAATCTAAGATAACATTATTTAAAGAACAGTAAATTCGCTGTAATATTATCCCTAAAAGAGCTGTCTATTTACGTCCAAAATCTACTGAAAGATTAGTAGTTAGTTAATTTATATTGAGAAATATATTTCTCAGGAACTATGTGACGTACAGATGTCCATTAGCACTCACATTAAAGCTAGTTTAAGGGACTATAAAAAAGTTTATGACACTTATCTTCGTAGGGGTAGTAGTTTTTATGATATTCACATATGAATATAAATTTGGCAAATGAAAATTTCTTCGAACAACTATAAATAAATTTATTTTAGCAAATATCATGTAAACTATTACTCCTATGAAGATAAACATCATAAACTACTTTATAGCCCATTAAACTAGCTTTAATTTGAGTGCTAATAAACATGTGTACGTCAAATGGTTTTTGAGATATAAACTTTTCAAAATAAATTAACTAACTACTGATCTTTCAGTACGTTCCATACAACATTTTATGAAATGTTGCTTTTTAAAAAGCTATATTTCGAAAACTATTTAACGTAAATAACTATTAGGGCTCATATTTTAGCAAATTTACTCTTCTTTAAATGACGTTCTCTTAGGTTTTCTTGTGTTGTTGCTACTTTTTAAGATAGAGAGCTCGGAATGAAAAATTAGTTTTTTATCGCTTTGAAACAGCCGCCATTTTTTATTCCCTCTACTTTTACTTGACAGTCTCATCAATTTTGACTATTAATTATACATAGTTTTCATTGAAGTAATCAAAAATTGGGGTGAGATAACTGCCTTTTTTCTCCTCTTGGGCTCAGCTCAGTACTAAAAGGATAGTTTGGGAACATCCTTCTGGGCATCGCCTCACCGCAAGACTATACAAATTAGTTAACAAGAAAGAGTGTATGATTTATTTATTATTTATTTTGATGTCTTGTTTGAGAGTGGTTGTATTCATCAATTATAATTAATCAGATCCATTAGTCTCAACAATCTTTATATTTCATTTTACATCTTCATAGTTTCAGGAAAGTATAATCATTAAATACAACAGCTTTGTATTAAACAGCTTAAATTAATTACAAGATTATTAATAGATCATCTTTATTAATTGCAAGGTTGGAAGAACGTTGATGTAAAATAGCTTAATAAAGAAAGTTGAGTGTGGATGGATCTAATTTATTATAATTGATAGATTATTTATTTATTTTGTTTCTCTGCCCCTAGGAGTCATTAATACTTTTAATTAAATAAATGAGGGAAATAATAATTTCTTAAAAAAAAAAAACTTCCTGAATATTCTAATAGTGTTTCTCTGATGTTCATGAAGTACAAAAAATGAATAGAGTAAATATGTTTTTTTTTTAATGTTCCTCATACAAGCAATCGAAATTAAATATTTTTCTTGAATTTTACATAACGGCAAATATTAATTACAAATTCCGAATAAAGTATCATTACTTTTAATTTTTCCAGAAAATGCAAATAGGGGGAGAAAAAAATAAAAATGTGGGAGCCACACATGATCCACTTCTTCGGATTGGGAATCATGGTTCTGACTCAACACGGAGGTGCGAAGAACTGTCGAAAAAAATTCGGAATTAAATTCACGCTCGCCATAGTGGGTAATCATTACATCACACAATTTTTAAAATAGTGATAAAA
The DNA here is from genome assembly GCF_000696795.3 of Halyomorpha halys. NCBI lineage: Eukaryota > Metazoa > Arthropoda > Insecta > Hemiptera > Pentatomidae > Halyomorpha > Halyomorpha halys. The sequence continues at coordinate 62,820 of NW_027109100.1, forward strand.
ATAAAATAATCAATACTGTGTAATAGAAAATAATTAATATCGAAACGGGTCAAGACAAATAGCTTAGGATAGCACTGTCCTTCAGAGCATCTTTATTGTAAGTTGAGAGAAAGATTATACTTGTTAATGATCATTTCATGACACGCTGTGATATAGAGCAAAAAAAAATGGTAATCTACAAAAAAAAATTTTAGAACACTAATTAACAGATTACGTGTTAGTCTGAAAAATATCTGGATCTATTTATATATATTATCAAAATACACTTTTGATGACGATTAATAGAATTTCGTGACAATTTTTGATTAATTCCATGAATTTTTAAAAAATAATACCTACATATATTTATCGGGTTACATACAAACCAATCTTCGTTGAATGCAATGTGTAAATAAATAATTATTGTTATTGCGAATAGTGGTACAAGCAAATATTCAAAGTGTAGTAGTGATGCAATTGGATAGGTATGTGAAACTGTCTGTCAGACCACGAAATTTTTGTTGGAACCCGCGGGAGCTGCCTGTACCATTATAAAAAACTGGTTCAAGACAGCTTACCTAAAGATGGTGTTGTTTTTTTGTTTAGTTATTGTTTGTTTGTTCATTTTTTCTGTAGTGGTTTGGTTTGTTCAAAGAGCACTTCTATGCATTCTTATCATCTATAACCTACTTTGGCGATATTTACGTTTACTTTTATTTTACCTCTTCTCATTTGGTTTCTTTTAATAACAAAATTACTTTAAACCGAAGGTAATAGTTAACTAACACATGTGCGAGGTTCGCTCTCGAGATCACAAAATCGTCGGTATTGATTCATTCTTGGTTTACTAAGGATTTATAGATACTTTGTATTCGAAGCAAGTGACATGAGTGTGGGTACAGCTTAAAAATAACCCTGGAAAGGGTTAAGCACAGCAGTTATCTGTACACAACATTGAAACCAGTGAGTCGTCTATTAACTTTCAAGCATCAACACAAGTCCCTGAATCTTGTCCGAAAAATAGACAGATTAAGGAAAATAAAACAAGACCACTCGATAGTTTAAAAAGAGAAAAAAATTCAAAAATGGACTGTGCGTTAGTAGGTAATAGCCGAATAAAAATACGTCTTTCTGGGTGGCACAAATACCAGCGGATAGAGCTCGTGTATTGGACCTATCTGCAATATTCGTTCGTATCTGGCCTGCTGTTGTCAATTATACTGTAGAAAAAATTAATAATTATATAGAGTAATACAACTTCCAATGTCAAGCATACAGAGTATAAGTTGGATAGTAGACGGTCTGCCCCAGGTAAAGATGCATAAACGCTTCAGGTCTTTGAAACTGGAGCTAGACAGCCATAAATCATCAAGGTTAAGACCCTAGGACGGAGTAACGGGAGACCAGAGAGAGGCAGGTTGAGAGGGTTCTACCATCGGAACCAGAAGGGATGACCGTCAAATGTGTTGCCTGCCGGTACAGAATAGATAGGTAATTGGATTTAGGTTGGTAGTAATCATAGAAGTAAACTATCTAACACTGAAAAGTATATCAAGCGGTCAAGTCAGTACAATTCATGACCAAAAAAAAGTATCTAGAATATATTTACTATAATTTTTCTACACAAGTAAAAATAAAGGATACTTTTTTTTTAATTTATCAAATAAATTTGATTAACAATATCCAAATATCAGGGAAATTTCGAAGGAATAAAATTATTATTTGAAGTACTATCATTTAACATATTAATTAGTCAGTAACATTAGTATTGATACATAAAATTATTAACAGACGAGTGATACAAGTCATAATTATGAAATGGCCATTTCCTCCGCGTCAATGCCACCTGCATCCGGCTGAAGAAGGAAGTATACTTTTCAAAGCAAATAAGTCCACAGATAAATAACAATAACTTCATATATTGCTAAGCTTTGTTATCTATGACATTTTTATGGTATTTATCACATTTAAATTATGAAATGTTATAAACCCATTCACGTATTGCACAAAAATGTTTTTTACCTTTCGAAAAAAAAACCTAGCCCCAAATTTAATAGAAGCATTACTATGCCTCACACACTTTCGAACGTTGGACTATTAAAGGTCAGAAGCATCGTGTTGCCATGTCTCAAAACTACGAGCTACCAAAGACTAGTGCCGATAGCACCATAACCTATTTATTGGATAATGTTTTATCAAAATGTATTACTTCTATTCATCAAAACCGTTGTCATAAATTTTACGTAAAATTTAAATATGAAGTTGCTTAACCTCTGGGAAGCCACGACCCATATACTTCCACATATCTGCAAAAACTTTCTAAGCTAACATTGAGATACATAAGAGAACTGGAGCATGCTTCTAACAATGCGGAACAGATTTTTGCATCAGTGAGTAGCATAGTATGGAAAATCATCGCCTCATATTATTATAATTTTAACGGTAATTTGAAGACAACTTAAGATTTTTTTTGGTTTAAAAGGGACTTTAAAAATATTCAGTATTATTATCCGCGCTGTACAAAGTGCACTATTCCAGCAATATTTTAATAAATTGAATTATTGTAGGTATCAACAAGTATGGTGCAGAATTCATACAACCACCAATTTTTTTTTGTCTTTAGGAGTTTTTGAACAACAATATTATTAGGCATTCTCTTCCAAAAGTTAAATGATATGTAATTTTAACCGTTTTTTGAATAAACACGCTGTACATATATATTTGTAATTAATTGATATTAAGTAATAATTAATTAAGCCTCAAATAATTGTTGAAATTTATTAGTTTTTCAACCTTCATCCATATTTTTTAAATTAAGAAAAACGCATTTTTTCTAAGGCATTTTTTTTTTGCATAGAAGAGTGTAATAAGAAGTGACGGAAAGAGAAGCGCTGTAATCTCTTGGAGCCTAGCTTTGCCATCCAGTTGAGGGAGGGGGCTTGATTTCTGAATGTAAATATTGTATATAGGAACAGGGAATATATCTATTTTATTTCTACTTAAGCTGAATTCTTTATCTTGTATATATATTATTCTTTTATTTTGCTACTATTATCGTTATCATTTACTTCTTTTTTATCTTCTTAGTCTGTATGTATGATATGAATGAATTCTTAGAACTCTAATAACCATTGCTCTTCAATGTGGAAGCGTGAATTATTATTATTTAATAAAAACTATTAACTAATAACTACTATTATTGCATATAAAACTATTGTTATTATTTAATAAAAAATATTAAATAATAATAACATCATACGAAATCTTCTGTGGTAAGAATGTACCTTCCAAGAAAAATAGGAGGACGAGGGCTTTTAAGCATGTTAAAAGCTCGTCGCAACGAAGAAGAAAATCTTCGTAATCACTTCCAAGCCAACATATCTTCCTGAGTCATCTCGACTATTATGGCACTAGATATCGGCTACACCGCGCTAAGCCTTAAAAATGAAGATCTCCCCTCTGCAGTGAACCAAAAACGTCTGCTTGAAAACTGCAAATCTAAGGAACTGTATGGAAGATTTTGCTATAGTATGTCGGAAGGAAGAATAGACAGGATTGCATCCCTAATATGGCTTCGCAAGGATGCCCAATTCCCAGAAACAAAAGGATTTATTTTTGCTATACATGACCAGGTGACAGCTACTAGAACCTACAGAGGCCGTACATGTGAAGAAGACATAACGGCTGCGTAGAACAGCATCAGGATCAATTCAGTATATCACATCAGACTTCCAAGTGCTTGCTGGGAAAGAATATTTACATATTTAATATTACTAATATGGCTAAAATCGTCTATGAAGAATTAGCCTTTCTGTGAATGGCTAAATGAAAATTAAATTCAATAAATTCTTCTGAATGACATCAAGTCGTATTTATTCCAATACCACCCGCAAGCGATCATTGATGAACGAGATGTGAGGTTCTATTGGGACCAGGCCATCATTGCCTATCACACAATTCCTCATAATAAGCCCTATATCATGCTAATCTCTACGAGAGGAAAACCTGCAAGTATTATAGAAATAGGTGTACCATGACAACCTTCACAAGATGGTAGCCGAAAAAATTCGGAAATCTCAGGATCTAGGGGAGGAATTAAAGCAATTGTATAAGGTTGAGAAAGTCAGGGTGCTACCAACTAATATTTTTCCTGTTGTTACAAAGAAGGTTATAATGTATATCAGGTTAGGACAAGAACAACAGGTATACGTACTCTGTTTTATGAAAGTAGTACGGCCATATACAATATTCTCCTCAAGGACATAAGTTTTCAAATAGTGACCTAGTTAAATTGTTCGTGTAACCAGATGAAACATGCAAGTTGCACGTCTCAAAGTCATTCTAAGTTATGCTTACCAATTGAATGGATGCATATAATTTATGTAGATATGTATTCGTTCGTGTACATTGTGATATATTTCTGAACTAAAGACATTTTTTTCATTTACTTGAACCTTGCAAAAAAAAAAATCAACAAACGCAAATTAGAATGATAAATTAAAAATTGATCGAAAAAAGTGAAACCTACCTCTGTTAATTAAAAAAGAGTTGATTTGATTAGGATCTTTTCCATAAATAATTATGTTATCTTACTTTCTCTATTTGTGAATGATTGATATTTTTCCAATGGAATTACAACTAACAATTAAAATCAGTATTTTTCTGAATTTATACTTTGCAGACCAATGATGTATGTAAATTTCTGTAGTGGCAGGAATTCATAACAATAACATATGAAGATTTCGATTCTATCTCCAAATAAACCAATAAAGGCTTAGAAATAGTTACATTGAGTTTAAGTCAATTTTATCAAATGTATATATTTGCAAAGAATGTCATTATAAGGAAAAAATGGTGAAATATACAAGACTTGTCCTCCGAAAATTTCTTTTTAATTGCGCTAAAATGAAATATCTGAAGAAGACAGTGTAAGTAGAATTAGTCAAAATATGGACAAGAAAGTGTGATAATTTCCTATTTTTGAGCAGATTAAAAATAATAATAATATTTTTACCCACGTGGCTGAAATGGAATGTATTGTTTTGAGACTCATCAAAGCAAAATCTTTTATTACTCCCTCCCCCCCAGTCATGGCTAATACTAGACCGCACGGCCACTTTCCGAACAGCTGATCTTTGGCATCCTCCTAACACGTATTGGAGGCAAGAATCGTGCCACAACCGATTTGTTTCGAGCCAACGTACATCCGATCGGTGTTGCAGGGGTCGACGAACCCCGCACCCTTTCATCTTCACTACGGCGGTGAATTGTCTTCTTTTTCCTGTATCGGAACAGTAATCGATTAGTCAGATAGACTGCCGGCTCCCGCCAAGAAGAAGACTAAAAGTGGGGGAACCCGGGCAAGGACGGGTAACGCACCTGTGACGTTCAGTTGTGCTCCGGCGTTCTTGTGTGGAGGTTGTGTACTCGTGTTGTCGTGTATCGTTCGCGTCGTGGCTAGTGTGCTCTGTTTCCGTTTCTTCTCGTGTGTGTGATTGCATCTGGGATACCTTTGGATCTGCTGTCAACCAAAGGAGTCGAGGAGTTTAATTTGGAATTGTAACTGTGAGTTTTGAAACAGAATTAAATTTTGTTAGTAAATAATTTTAATTCGTGTTTAAAAAAAAAATATCTATAGAAAAAGGTATTTAATTAGCATTTCATCAGCAGTAAGCAAACCAATATTTGGATTCTGAAGAATGGAATTTGTATTCCGAAACCTACATATTTCTTTATAACTTAATTTCCTTTTTTTTAAAAAATAAAATTAAATTCAATTCTATGTTCAAAAACATATTTCAAGGAGAAAACATTTTTAAAAAAATATATTTATATTATTATAAGAATTGCATATTTCGTTGTTACTGCAATGAAGCTATCCAGCTTAAACGTTCACTAATCACTTTTTAAAAAATACATACTAACAAAATATTTAGTAATATTTCAGTTTTATAAATGTTAAAATAATTTTTAGTACTACAGGATAATATTTTTGGGTATATGTTCACCCTTATTGACTTGTTCAAGTTCATGTACTTGTTTGGATTTAGTATAATTCAATAATTATACCTACACAGAGGAAACAAATTTCTTTCACTTTTCTTGCTCCTTATATACATTTTTTATTTATTTTTTTAAATACATATAAATCAATGAGTATTTCCTCTTTTGGCCAGCCTCAAGCTGTATTTATTGAAAAATACTACACCTGAATAAGTCAACCTGTATTTCAAGAACCTAAAACAGTCATCATGAAAATCTCAAGTCAAACTGAAAATCAGTTAAAACTAAAAAAATAAAAATTTTATTCATTTATTGACGAAAAAATTATAAAATTTCTGACATAATGATATTCCTCATTTCCGACCGTTATAAAATTTCTGTCAGAAAAATCCCTAAAGTTAAACATGATTATAAAATCTTTATTAAAGTGTTCCTTTTTTTTAATAGATAAATAATTAAAATTAGTTCATTAACTAATAAACTAGGAAAAAATGTTCCTTTTCATTGAAAACAATACAAACAATTTATTTATATCATAATGAATATAGAAAATTACTTATTTAATTTATATCACAATGACTGAGTCTGCAATGTTTGAATATCATCAATTCGTTCTGGTACCTTTTAAATTGAATTTGTTGAATACTATATTAATAGAATAAGGTATATGTTATATCATGAAAAGATAGAATTTTAGTTTAAGTACGTCAATTAATAAAACGCTATCAAAGAGATTGAATTCATCAGTATTTAGTGATAACGGATATTTTTAAATATAGACTCAATTTTCATATTCTTTTGTGGTTACATGTTTATAATTTAAGTGAAGTCGTAATATAGTTAATTAACTTTTCAACTTTTAACTTAATTAAACATTTCACATTGTTCGGGGGGGGGAGGGGTATTGAGCAAAACATTTGTTGAGTAAAAACCGCATTAATTAAGGAAATAAATTCAATTTTTAGAGCCATAACCATCTTCACGCGTCAATTGCCTTCACACTTATCAAGCAAGCGGTTCCGCTTTCTCAACACCGACTGGGGCAACAGTATGATTGGTAAGAGCAATTGAGAAGGTTCCGTTAGAGCAAGAGGTTAATTTTAATAGTACTGCAACTATTTCATTAGGTCCCTCACCTAAATGGTTTATTAGTAAGTCAATAGGTGGAAGAAGGAGGGGATCAACGAAAAATTCAACTAGTATAAAATATTACGAGGCATCATAAAAACAAAGATTTAATGAAAAATAAAATAGTAAATTTATATCACGAAATATTTGTAAAAAGATAGTTGCTTACTTCTTCGTTTGGTATTGATGTAGTTGGAGTTGCTTATCATCTTGTTTGTTCCTTAAAACAAGAAAATCTAAATATTCATTTTTTACCATCCATTTTACTTTTAAAAATGCAAGAGACTAGATACATGTAATTGATGGTCTATTTTAATAGTTAAGGATAAAAAACAAACAATCAATAAAACTAAATTGAAAGATAATTTAATGGATTTATACAATAATAAAATTCTGATTGGAGAAGTTTGTCGGGGGGCGCGGTCAGCAAAGAACAACATAAATAAACAAAACCATATTTATTTATTTTATGCCGACGTTTCGACCTGAGTTTCAGGTCTTCATTAGGGGTTATGGCGTAGAAGGTAGGGCTACAACTCACACAAAAGTTGCCTACCTTCTACGCCATAACCCCTAATGAAGACCTGAAACTCATAAAATAAATAAATATGGTTTTGTTTATTTATGTTGTTCTTTGCTGACCGCACCCCCCGACAAACTTCTCCAATCATTAATCTACGGTCAACTATCTACACCTCATTAATAATAAAATTCTATTTTAATTTTATGTATTCTAACAATACTTTTTTTTTCTAAAAATATTAGCAGTTTAAAAACCAAATTTAGTAGGAATTTATAATAATGGCTAATTAAACTTTACCATAGATAAAGTTATAATTATATAAAACCAGCATACTTTCAGCAGAATTTCATTTCAAACAGGTTGGCTGAATTTTAATATGAAATTATTTTATTATTTATGTTCTATATATCTTATTGCATTGCACTTTGTTAAGGAGTGATGTTTAAAATATTTGTATGATGTAAGAGAAAAAAGCCAAAATTAAAAATAAATTTAATAAAAGGGAAGAAATTGAGTATTATGAAACTAATAAGTATATTTTTTAAAAATACATAACTGTCCGCTACATTATGGATACGTAGCTATCATTTGCTTAAGTTTTTTTTTTTTATTTGGTGGTTTCTTAATCTATTAGTCAAAAAGTCCAGAATATGTAACGTAAGTAATTAAAAGTGCAAAATGATAAATACAATACATCGCCGTTTGTTCAAGAGTAACAGTGTAGGTAGATATAAATTAGTCTCTAATTCAACAACTCCATGAACGTGCCAAGGCCATAGAATCGGCCACCTCAGTGTGGTTGCCTAAGGTAATTGCATGGTAGTCCGGGCTGAAGTAGTTCGGATCAACCTTAACATAAACTTACGGGGCTGGATGAATCACTACTTCAGCAAAAACAGTAGTCGATTCATACCCACATATCTAAGCCTCAAAAAGAACTTACATGAATAATGCACAAAGCAAAATTAAGACTATAACGCAGCTGGAAGGGTTGCGTTAAGGCTGATCTTAAGGATTTGGGTTTGGATGGCGACAACTATTGGTGGTATTGGTACATATTCGATAATTTGCCCAATACTTACAATCCAAAGTACTTCGTAAAATCCTCAATGGTCCTTAATTTGCCTCAAAATGAGCCATAATGACCTCAATGTTCCACATGTTGCCGATTTCGCCAGAACCAGATATAAGTCATTCTATGATAAACTCTCTAACCACACAAACTCAATATTTTCTAACCTTGATTCCTCTTCTACTCTTAATAATCTTTCTAAATCTCTAAAATAAGATGATCTCGAGACCTTCTAATGTGGAAATGTTATTGGAGTGCTACCAATAGGTGCTTTATACCAATAGAACTCACATCACATTTACTAGATGTATTTTTATTTAATATAGACGTAAATTTTAATAGATAAGTATATGAAATGAAATATATTTTTAATTATTGGAGAAGTTTGTCGGGGGGTGTGGTCAGCAATGAACAACATAAATAAACAAAACCATATTTATTTATTTTATGCCGACGTTTGTTTATTTATGTTGTTTCTTTGCTGGCCGCACACACCGACAAACTTCTCCAATCATTAATCTATGGTCAACTATCTACACCTCATTATGAAATATATTTTTAAAACTTTTAGCATCGTTTTATTTTTTATCTGATAGCAGAGGATTGCAGTACGATGTTTTGCCATGAATTCACCCCATTTGATAGGTTCCATAATAAAAAGTATTGACAAAATATCAAAATCCCAATTAATTAATACCCTATTAACATGATTAACAAAATATATCTATAACCTTTATTTTTCAAAATATTTTAAGTAACTTTCAGAATCTAACTGACTCAAAACTAATACACAATTCCGTTCCCAGTCAGGTAGCATTCTAGGTTGCAGAATTTATGTGCTCCTTCGAAGCTGAGCCTGTCAGGCCTGACAGTAGAGACTTGAGCCCTCTTAAACAATTTAAGTTCTTGAGACTTCTTAGTTTTCCTTATAGGAACTCTTCATCTATCATTTTATGAGATATAACCCGTAATATCTCTGAGAAGATCCAGATAACGATTTCTAAAATATCAACACCAAAAGGCACGATTCATATTTAAAAGTAATTTATAACTTTTGTTTTGGCCACTTTTTATTTTTACTATACGCTCATTAAAAAAAATGAAAAATTACTATTTTATTACTGACATCGAATCCTCATACAAGACTAAAGAGCAATAATAATTATAATAAGCAATAATACCCCACTTATTCCTGTCGAACAGATCCGGTACTTAGGACTACATCTCGACAAACGACTGACATGGAATCCTCTTACAAGACTAAAGAGCAAAAACAGCTCATAGATTCCGACTATTGCAACATTTACTAGACAAACCGTCTAAATTGCCAATCCATTACAAAAGACTGATCTACATGACTATTATAAGGCCTATCTGGACATACGGAGTTGAGCTTTGGGGCTCCACTAAACCATCAAATTACTCCAGAATCCAATCCTTACAGTCAAAAATCCTTCGTAAAATCCTTA
>NW_027109100.1:73124-88854 GCF_000696795.3 Halyomorpha halys
CTGAAAAGAAGATGGCCTCGAGATCTTCTCCTTTAGCAATGTTTTTGGAGTTCTATCAATGGGTAGATTCTCCACATGTTTTTATCATGTCATAATATCACTTACAGCAAATTTACTTGATGTGTATATATGTATACAGTTGTAAATATCAATAAATAAATTATTAAAAAAAAAAAAAACTATTTTATTAGTGTAATTTGTAATTCAAATAAAGGTAATAAGAAAATTTTTTAAAAGAATCATAGTATGAATTAATTTTCTTCAAACAACTTCTAAAATCTGATTAGTGCTGTATTTGTTATAGCAAATTATAATCTGTGTAACAAATGCAATAAATTGTCTATTCGTTGACTCCAATTATTACTTAAAAAATGACTTTGAGTTTTCGAACCATCATTGTAATCTTTTGTAAAAGTCCTGTATGAAAATCACAACCAATGCGGCTAAATATACTTAAATTTTCATCGCAAAGCATAAATTATTTTATGGGAACGGGGTTTTTGACTATAAAGTAGGAAAACACAAACACAAAAAAAGATTAATTGTAGGAAGATGTTCCGGGTGGAAGCCAAGAAAGGAACCAAAAATAGCAGAGAAAATACTTATTAGTAACCAACGTTTCACCCCTCCGTCCTTATCTGTAATCTATAGGTTATACGAATATGCATATTTAGGGATTACTTCACAATGCTGCTAAGTACATTTATGAAAAATATATCAAAAGGTTCTCCCTTTTAAGACAATTTCAACTTTTCAATCAATTTTTATAATAGAGAGAACCATTAATTGTATTTTTCATAACGTTAGTGGAATTGTTTTGTTTTTTTCATACCCTCCTGTAATGATGTTATTGAATATTTGGTACATACATATAGGAGGTATGCTATATCTATAGCTGGGTGTTAAGGCATTATAAGGTTAGATGAGGGGTCCAATGAAGGTTGTAACTTGGTTAGCTGACTGGATTATTGGAACGGGGAGGGACCGTTCCGCTGGTTGAATGGTGAAAATTTAGACCTCAGACTTGAAGAGTCTAAGGCCTTCCCTCGTCGAGGACGTCGACTAAGGGAACCGTGCTCTGCCACCTCCCAGGTCTTGGTGGAGGGGCGATCTCTCTGAAAAGTGGGTTGCAGCAGGCCTTCAACCCATCAAAGAATTTAGTGGAATTGTATTTAGCAGTGATATAAATTTTTAAAAAAATATTATATAAACTGGGAACGTAGTAAACTAAACAGTATATGAATATAAATTAATAGAATACTAACTTATATTCTATTATGAGAAAAGAAAATTATTTATTGTTAACCAGCATTTCGCTCCACTTTGATGGCCTTCGTCAGGACTGTCAGATTGAAACAGAAAGGACGACTGTGTTTGTTTATTCATATTGGAAGAAGATAGGTAACCGTATAAAGTGGATAGAAGAAAGACCCGGTGGCGGTCAATAATGGTATCAAAATAGTAAAACAAAACCATTTTTTGTTAACCAACGTTTCGCCCCACATTGCAGGGCTTCGTCAGGCTAGATTGAAACAGTAAGGACGACTGTCAGTAAATAATTTTTTATTTACTATTCTGATACCTTTATTGACCGATCTATCTTCCTACAATAGGGGTATTCATGATGTTGTGTTAAATGTTAAATGTTTTACCATGTTAATTGTTATAACTATAAGATTGTGGGCAGCCCTATTTGAAGTCATGTTAAACGTTAAATGCATAAGAGCCCCTAGCGGATTTTCTCAGCAACTTGTTGTATAAGCCTTTATGTTTATAACCTTCCTTCCAGACCCTCCTGTTATTGTTTACTTCAGTTTTGATTTAAGTAATTAATTACAACATGCCTAGAGTGAGTGAAAAGTGGAATTTGTGTGAAAGTTTAGCTTATGAAATGAAATGAAAAAATAACTTTATTCTGGGACATATGTCCCCTAAGAATAATTACATGGTTCATATAGTGAGATTTTTATCTGGCGAGCGTTTACAAATTTTCAGATAGTAGAATGAAATTACATTGTTTTTTTTCTCAAATGTATCATTAAAATTATCCATTCTGGTTTAATAACAGGGATATGAATACCACAAACACACGAAAGAACTGAGCTGTCACAACATCAAAAATGGCGGCGATCTCAACTGGGCTATTGTGTGACGTCATTCTTCATTCAACAGACCAAGTAACCGACTCTCAGCCATGTTAAATGTTATTTCGTTTTACCACCGTAAAAGAAGGCAATTTTTTTTCGATTTAACATGAGTTTTCCTCATTTAACACGCTTTAACATGTTGAACCAAAGATCATGAATACCCCTAATGTACTTCATACAGTCAACTACTTCCAATACTAATTCTTTATATATCATCATTTTTCAAAACATGTTATGTCTATTCTATTAGTTTAATCATACTTTTCAATATTTGTACCTTATTCTCATTTAACCCTGATGAAGGCATGCTAAGTGGAGCGAAACGTTGGTTACTAATAAACAGTTTTCCGGCTATTTTTCGTTCCTTTTTTGATCGCCAAGCGGACCATCTTAATAATCTTCCAATAAAAAACAAAATAGAATTAAATTAAACCCATATATCACATCTATTTACAGTAGATTTATTTTAATTATAGTGCACATATACATTAGCACTTAATATACAGTATCTATAAATTATACTTTTATTATAAATTTAAAAAAAAAAATTAACTAGATAAAGTATAATGTGTATATAGCAACTTAATACAGTTGGGCAGCACCCCTTTTACAATAAATTGTTTCTCTCTCTTTTACTGAACATAATAAAACAATCCTCTTTGAATACAAAGTGTTTCCAGTAAAAAAACTCGTTTCCATTAAAAGCTCAATTTTTTCACACTTTTATTAGAATCCTAGAGTGTTGCTTTAAGTGAGCAACATTTTTAGTTTTATATGAAAGGCAAAGACGTCGACGTTAAAAAATATATAAACCAATAAAAAAGAAGAAACAAATCCTGAAAGATTAACTTTACAACATATAGGAGACTGAAGTTGTTATTCCGTCAATTTAAAATAATCTTCTAATGTTTGTATTGTTAGTCATGGTACGATTAGTCAGCAGGCAGCGCTGCTAATATTACGAGATCAGTTACTTTCGAGATGTCGGATATCGTGTATCGTCTGCATCTTGTGATAGTCAAGTTGATGAGGGTATGTTCACGATCGGCTTTAGAGGATGAGTTGAAGGATACCTGTGCCGAAGCCGTGGTTCTCATGGAGGCCTTGTTGGATGATCTCAGGAGAGTGAATTATGGAAATAATTTCCGTTTATCAGGTATGCTGTGTAAAAACTAAATTAGTGTCTGTAAAAATGATGCAAAAAAATTCCAAATTGGTTTATCAGGTTCGAAAAAACCTTCTGAAAATGAATATAGACAAAGTCTAATGTCTGTTTAGAGCCTGAATTAAATTCATTCAGCATTGAGGTTAAATAAGAATCATTTTAATTAATGAATTAATGGATCGGTTTTAAAATCTAAAATGAACGTATCAGAAGATAGTTAATTGGTTAACGATAAGTCGTGTACTACGCTAATTTTAATGAATAAAGATGGTCTGGGTGGCGTTCAAAAAACTTGTTAAAGCAGTTCGAAATTATTTATTTCTATTCGCAAATCAGCAATTTTGTGAATTTATGTTCGTGAATATCATACTACTGCTCCTACGAAGATAAACGTTAATTTTAATTTTTTAAATAAACGTTAAACTTAAATTTGAGTGCTGGCAGGCATCGTCACGTGTTATGGTTCCTGGGATACAGTTTTAGTGACATAAACCAAAAGTTTTGTATAAACAATTAGATATCAATATCTCAGTAATTGTTTTGGAAAATATCACCAAAACTATTACTTCTAGGAAGAAAAACTTAATAAGCAGCATTTGAAAACTTTGTACAACATGGTTTGTAGGGTCTTGTTTTTATGGCGCCAGGTCATTGTGGGATCACTGGGAATGAAAAGGCAGACTCGCAGGGCAGACTAGCTATAAAGACAGGCCAAATCGTAACACCATCAACATGCAAAGATGTTATTTCATGGATCAAAGAAATTTAATGGCAAGAGTGGCAAGATGAATGGTTCATCATGAGAGACAAGTTAAGAATGGTCCAACAGACAGCGAAACGTCCAACCAAAAACTGGAATCTGCTACGGAGAGAAGATGTAGTGTAGTATTAACACGTCTTTGGATAGGCCATACTCGACTCACCCACGGTCATCAGAAAAAAAGAAAATGCACCGATGTGTCGCTACTGTGGAAACTATCTAACCGTTAGGCACATTCTCACTGAATGTATTGCTCACGAACCACACCGATTCTCTTCAGATTTACAGGAGATGTTGAGAGAAGATACCACAACAATAACAAAACTTTTTCACTTTCTAAAAATCATTAATATTTACCATTACATATAGTCCAACTGTCCAGCATGGATCAGTGTATTCAAAATGTAATATAGTAATTTACTAACTACGTCAATTCTAATAGCAACTCGTAAAATACAAATTGTAATTGTAAATATGTAGTTGTAATTGTAAATATGTAATTGAAATTGCAAATTTACAATTGTAATTGTAAATTTATAATTGTAATTGTTAATTTGTAACTTTCTCACTTTGTGAATATGTAATTGCAATCTACTAACTTTGTAAGTTCAGTGTAAATGCCCTTAATGGTCGAAACACTTGAATAAATAAATAAATAATTTGAGTCCTGTCCGTGTAACGATTTCAGAAACCAAAAGTTTTGTCCAAACAACTAGAAATCAAGACTTCGTGTATTTAGTTTCACAAATAACAGGAAAACTACTACTCCTACGAATATAAACGCCATACTCTATTTTATAGCACATTATACTAATTTCAATTTGAGTGCCAATAGACACTTTTACGTCAAATGATTCCTGAAATATAGATTTTTAAAAATAAATTTATTAACTACTGAACATCAGTAAACTTTTTATGAAATGTTGCCTTCTAAGATAGTATCTATTAGATTTAAATGGCTCTTTTAGGGCACATATTTTAGAACATTTATTCTACTTTTAAAGACGTTATAGTAGGTTTTCTGGTGTTATAAGTAGTTTTTAAGGTATGTAGATTGAAAAGTAATTTTTTTTAACGATTTGAAAAAGCCGCCATTTTTGATTGGCCATCAAAAATGGTCTGACTAGCAGACCGTTTATTTATTGGCAATACAAGATTTATAAAAGTGCGATCATAATTATCATTAATTCCAATTTTTTTTCAATAGCTCTCGGGCTAATAGACATCATCTTTTTTACAACTTCATATTTATATCTTACTATATTTTACAATGTATGTGTCTTGTTCTCACTTAGCCTAATAAAGCCCTTCAAAGTGGGACGAAATATTGGTTACTAGTAATTTGTTTTGCTATTTTTGTACATATCTTGGCCGCCACTCGGACTATGGTACCACAATCACTTAGATAATAGTACAGAACAGGTTGTTAAATTTGTCTCATTTCACGACACAGATAAAATAAACACCATACCTTAGAAAAAGGAAACACGACTATAAATAATAATTTAGCGCAGAAACTACTGCTATAAATTAAAATCACTCCTTCTCTTGATTACTTTGTGTCGTAAATTTATTTGCTTATCTGAGTTAGATTAAAAAAAAAAAAGAAAAGATAAATGGTCTCACGTATCAGTGTTATTATTGTTATATCTCTATGCATGGGATTAGTCGATTTTTTATTTAAAATAATCCCGAAGTATCTATCATTCATTACATATAGCAAATCACATAAGGTTTGTTTTTTGTCACGAACTTGGGAAATAAAAAAATAAAAATAAAGCAAAATAAAATAAGTGAATAAATATAAAATAAAAAATATAAAAATAAATAAATCTAATTTCAATATGCATATAAACAGAATAATAAATAAAATGGACTTAATCAAACTAAGTAAAATAAATTATATACAATATAAACAATCTGGACCTAAGGATACTCGGGCCTATCCCCGACGCATGAGGAGTAGAGTAGGACCCTTCCAGAACCCAGCGCAGCCCTCTCACTGCGTCACTGGTAATAGCCTCCATTGGCTGAGTAAGTGCACTAAACTCGCAAGCACTCTACATGAACGGAGCATCTGTCCATTGCCACAACTCCAATTGTCGATTTTATTTTACAAGAGGTCTCTTGGCCACTGCCATTTCAACCTTAGAGGTAGTTTGTATATATGGACGGGTGCAACTGGATAAGTATTAGAACCAAAGTATTAGAATGATTAGAAAGGTTTATATGGAATTTAAAATGGTAATTGAAGTTACATTACAAGAATAAAGTTGTTAGAAAAGATTACAACGAAATCGGCCTTGAACTAACATGACCCAAATTTCATATAGCAATAACAACATACGTTATACACTGTTTTCCAGCTAATCTATTCTTCTATAGCCGATAACTTTTAAATAATAAAATAAATGGTACCGGCATCTTTTACCAGATATCAAAAAAATGTTTTATCGTTTTAGAACAGGCTGTAAGATTATTGTGTACAAATAAAAACAGAAAAGTGAGTAATTTTAATGACTCTCAGAATTATGAAAAGTGGCTTATCCCACCACTTTCACTCCTATTTCTTTCACACTAGGTGGCAGGAAAGGAAAAGTAGCAGGTTAGCTATTTTTATTTATTATCGTTGTGGTCTGATCTAGGTTGTATTTATAAAAATTGTTTTAATTTTATTATGGTCAAATATAGTTATTCTAATCAACAGAGATCTTAAAATTAATAATCAGTTAATTTTACCATCTTCATGATCGTTGATGGCTCCATTGCCATGACATGTTTTTTTGGCCAAGATAATAGATGTAAAATTTACAAATTGAAATTTTATTAGTAGATTTTACTTGATAATGGTTTAGTTGACAACTACACTAATTATATTGAGAGCTTTATCTTAGAGTTTTTATTGAACATTTTGGATCTTTAAATTATCTGTTATTTAAGTATTAACCACTTATTATTAAAGCTACTGCAGTGGTTTCCAGCCAGTGGTCCGCGACTCCTGTTTGCTTCAAGTCAAGATTGGAGAGGGACCACACACGGTTTAATATCCGGCTTAGTGGTCCTTCTATGGTTCTATGGTCTACAGTATTGGAAATCAATCTATTCTTGGAAGACATGAGTAATGGGAATTTTTCATATTCTATATCTCAATCACAAGTTCTTTTCTTAGCGAAATGCTATTAGGGTCATACATTTTCAATTTGTTATTGAACTATAATTAGTTGAACGTTGGCAACCTTCTCTGCCCAGTTCCTTCAATAATCTTTTTCTTTGAAGACCCCCTGACGGAGGAAATGATTCACTACGCTCTGACAACCAGCGACTTGTAATTTCGCCCAGCTAATAGCTCAGACAATGGATGCGTCACACCTGCAGTTTCGACAGAACCGATTCCATGGCTCGCCCATGATCTAGATGCAGGTGACCTGTTTACAGATATTAGTGACGTTTTGGCAATAATAACCGTGTATTGGAGTACATTCTTCATCTCTTGACTTCGCTGGAATGGGTTTTAAACTTATATTTATATCAAGATGACTTTGAATTTTTATAAAATAAGGATAAGGAATTGAATTGAAAAAGCGTCTATTTTATTTACATATTTCATACTATATTAGACTGACATGGTTAAATACGTCAGAGAGATTTTTTATGGCTTATCGATCACTGATTGTATTTTTTTTAATTAGTTAAAATAATTGAACTTTGTTATTAAAATTTATCTATAGTTCAAAGCACATCTTATATTTGAAAAATACTTATTCCAACATTTACCATTTAAAATATCAATTTCACTTTCTATCGATGTACATTCAACTAAATATTTTTTTTATCTATGTGACTATAAAATGCTGCTTACTATTAAACACAGCACATGTATATATTATGTCCTTCAGCCAAGATTTAAATACATTTACAATTTAAATTAAATAGTTTACATCTAATGTTAAACACTTTCTGAATTATTTATTGGGCTTTTATCATTTATTAACGTACAGTTTTTTAAACAAGTTATACTGCGCGCCAATTACAGTTATCTTTAATTCTTTATTAAAATTTTCTTTAACTTCATCAAAAACAATATACAGCTGGCTTCAGATTCAAAGGCTTCATCTAATGTACAGCCTACCCTATCCGCTAATTTTATCCATTATTTTAAGCAGCCTTCTTCACTATTAGCTTTATATAACTTCTAATAACCTTTTTAGTACATAGAAATTTTCATATTTCTTTTTTAAATTTTATAATGTAATTTTAATACAACTTCGAGATCCAAAAGATCCTCAGAATAATGTATCACGTTTCAGAAATAATCATAAATAATACAAAAGAGGGTAAATATATTTTTAAAAAATCTCCACATCATTACACTATTATTTAATATCTTAAATAATAATTCATTTATATTAGTAAACATTATGTAATAAACAAGTTTTTTAGAATTATATCAAGAAAAAAACTTGAAAAATCAATGGATGTAATGTCAAGTTCTGAGCATCATTGAGGAGTGATAGAATCCAATCAATTTTTGGATTCTTGGTTTCTTAAAAATTAAATCTTATATTCTGAGTGGGTTAATTTTTTTCTTCTCGTTCAATTACTTAAGTAAAATTATTGAACAACATAAACCGTTCAAACGACCATCATATAATTGTTTAATGGTGAAATTTTTCAGTTTTTGAGTTTATTTTCTTCTCTTTATAACCTTTTTTTTCTCTTGGGTTGATGTATGCGAAACGTTCAAGAGCTTTAATAAGGAGAAGGCTTAAAACAAGTTTTATCAAAGCTGTTTGGTCACTATAGTCCACAGAAAAGGACATTTTTCAATTATTACATAACGACTATTTTGCGCACCTAAAACACTAAAGTTGTATGGCCAAAATCCTATAGAAAAAAAATATTCTTCCGTTCAAGAGATAATTTTTATACTTCTTTATATATTTATTTAAAACTTTCCGGATAGTGATACTAAAATCATTTATATTTTTCTTCTATCTCCATAGACCGAGATATTGACATAATAATCCTCTAATTATAAATTTAAAACGAAATGTTAATAACCAGTTCTATGAATGGGCATCACCTGTGATTTAGGAACCGAATTATTAAAAAGAAATGGCTAACGGAAGACGGGTAGACTCATTGATTTTTGAATTCTACATATCTTGGAACTTTAAAACCATATTTTGAGAGAAATATTTTTTTTCTTTATCGATTACGAAGATTATTAGCAAGCCGAAACAAGGTAGTTAGTATCGAAACATTTATCTACACCTTTCAAACTGCCAAAATTACAATAACCTTTGTCTTATTTTTTAACCTTTGTTTTCATTTTATATACTTAAAATTTCTCTTCATGTTATAAAATACAAAAAAGATCATATTTCTCCCCTTATGTCATTCAACTAGGTTACTCCATAAGTGAAAGCGAAAACTCCAGAAATAATGTTTTCCCTGTAAAGCATTGTCTTCACTCTAAATACGTAGAAAAATGGATGTCAATTGTTAGTAAAATGAGAAAACCTAAACTTTTCAAGTACTAATCCTATAATATATTATTTCGAAGTGATATATTGTATTATATTCTTTACTAAGAAGGAATTATTTATTCCCTATTAACTTTCTTTTTGATAACACGCTAGTAGAATAGAGATATATTAAATACAGAATGACCACAGATAGAGTTATAAAACATATTCACTTGACATTTTGAAGGAGAATGTCCCACGCAACAACAGTGTTGATCTAGCAATCCCCAGGGGCTTACCACAGCAAATATCTACTGACCACATCCGATTACTTCGGTATAGTACAGTTTCGGTTAGGCTCAGGTAATACTGAAATAATAAATCAAATTAAATGATTAACGGTTCGAACAGCAATTATTTTTCAAAAGAATAATAGACATCGAATAAGGAAGAAAGAGATTTTCTGTTAGTCATGCATTTCAGTATTCATTGTTACAGTTCTATAGTATATATTTCTTAGATAAATAATCAGCAATAACAAAGGTGAGCGACAATGATTGAGTAATGTAAAAGAGAATTTGAATTTGTAGATACGTTAAAGTAACTAGATTTATAATTTTTTAAAGCAAAAAAATATAGAAGCAATAAAATCAAGATGAAAGGCAGAAATTTTTATATTTTAAGACTAATTTTTATGTAATAAATTCCTTCCATGAGGTGACCTGGAAACTAAAAATTGACTAAAACCTAAAACTTCCTCCTGTTCTTTATGCATGCGGCCCGTCGGGAATTAAAGACAATTCAAACATTGCTACGAATAAACAAACATTTTTTGTGTAAGACATAATGCACTGAAGTTTCCAAGATTTATCTATATATGAATCCGCAAGTCGGAATAACTCATAACTACTTCGAACATAAAGTCAGTGTATAGAATATCCAATGAGGGAAACCTAAACCTAATCAAACTAAATATAGATATATATATTTCCCGTTCAGAACCTCTGCATACCAGCTAATTTTTCGTTGTAATTTGTTATCAAACTGGCTAAATCGGTCTATAAGCGATTTATTTATTTACATAATTTATAAATAACTAGCTGACCCGACAATGCTTCGCTATTGCTATATATAAGGATGTATATAAATTTAATAAACACAATTGATAGTTCGATATAAATTATTGTATTTAGTTAAAATTAAACATTTACAAATACTTAATTATTATATATGTAATAATAATTCCCTCCTTTATTTACACATGTGACGAAAGTATATGTAAACATCTCTTGGAACGCGAGAAACGTCTCATGGAGAAATACATTAAAGTTTGTTTAAGGAAAGAAGTGGGGGATGTCATTTTTTGTCGAATATGTAGTTAGTACAGTAAGCAGACGAAAAATCATGTCACGTTGTTTTAATTTGATTTAGTTTACAGTTTTTTAAAAGTTTGTTTTCTTCATGATAGATTTCAGGCTTTCGCACTATGATTCTCAACAGGTTCTATATTTTCATGTTTCATTATAAACTGTTTTAAAGAGTATATTATTTTAAACACTGATCTAATGTAGTATGGACGATGACATATGTATACCATTAAAATGTAATAAAATCCAAGAAGAGAATTTTAGAAACGTCAAAAAAACAACGGCTAGCTGCTAAATTAATTCAGTTGGGTGATTTAAATTCCACTAAAAAAGATATTTGATAGCTGATAGTAATCTCTGACGTGACGAGACGATGATGTGTGAATCAACCGACCCTCATCTATTTGGGCTCAACAGATTGGATATGTTTAACTGGGAACCTTTAATGGCTTCCTTGCTAAAAGGCCTCTTTGTAAGGCTTCTCATCAAATTATTTTTATATCATTCTATAATGCACAATAAATTTAATTGTTTAAAATACATAATAGCTCTGTTGTTGAATGGATCCACCTATACAATGAGGAACCCTTTTACATAGTATAATAAAAAAAATATGGTAATGGTAAAGATAACTTGTTTTGCTTGAATAGCGGCATATCTGATTTTTTTTTTGTTTAAGGTGTTCTAAAGATTGTACTGTAGACTAGAGTTGATTTATAACTACCCTAATAGCTCTATAGTCTATAGGACGACCATAGTAAAGAAAATATTCACAGTCTCAAGTACTACCTTTGTAATATGTTCATTTAAAAAAAAAAAAAAAAATTGTAAGATGTGCAAAGCAGCAAATAGTTTAAATCAGCACTTCAAAATATGAAGAGAAATTTTTAGAAGACACCTAGATAAAAGAAAATAGGACAGGTATACTACTTTTAGCACAGTTGTTATTTTCGAACTCTTTCGCTAATGTATTTATTTATTTTTAAACAATTGTCAGGAAATGGGTCGAGCCGATGAATGGACCCAACGACCACGTGATTTACTTGTGTTACTGCTTTTGTAGTAATACTAACTCGTTCATTTAACGAGCTTATTAGCATAAGCTCATACACTATACATTCGAAGTATAGTTTAAACTGAATTTAAATTATTATCTATTCAAATATTTAAATACATATAGTGATAATTAATGAACCAAATCACGTTTTAGTATTTTATACTATATATATATAGTCTATTATTGCATATATATATATAGCTCAGTGATATATGTAGCTCAGTGAGTGAGGCGCTGTACAATTAACTCTAGCCCCCGGGTTGGAATCCCGCTCTGGCAGATAATTATTTATTATCTGTAACTCAAGTCGTGAGTCAACCCTGTGGGTTTGGAAGCCTTTGTAGGATACACTCAGCCACTATAAAGTTGGTACCCATTATTGAGGAAAATCTCGCGGTTGAGCGCGATCTTGAACTGTACCATTATTATTATATATTATATCACTTTTTATTCATCAATCTATTTGATGAATTTGATATAGAATCTTATCATTTCAGAGAATAAAAAATTTAAGTGCTCGAGGTTGGCGAAGTAATTATTTATTCATGGCACAATCACGCCCCACCGAGAGGGGTTAGATTACAGCACCAATTTTTGTTGTTTTAATCAGTAGTGACATATTTTGTATTTTAACACCTCTTACTTTAAAGTAATACACTCTCAGCTTTTTCAAAAATTGTTTTTAATAAAGAACTATTATTTCTTAGAAATTAACTATTTTTTTTTTAAATTTCTTATTACTAATTTTCTTTGTTTGTTTGATCAAGTTGAAAATTGACATGCATTATTTTTATTTTTTTCCCATGCTAGTACGCCACTGATCGTACTCAAAATGACAAAAAAGGATAGTACAATGTCAACAAATAAACTGAACTTTCCCCAATGATGATGTGATTACATAACGGCCAATGTAGAAATGAAACACTAGAAATGATGTTTAGTTGGTGAATAAAATATGTTAGTTATCAGTGCATAAAATTAATACTTCATAACACAAGTACCGACACTTTTCACAAAGAAATGAAGCAGTGAGTCTTATTGGTTAAATTAGACGTGTTGTTGTAATATGTTTTTGTTTCTAAAAACATACCACTGCGAATTGATAAATGAAAAAACTAATATCTTTAATAACAAACCACTAGAGAGCACTTAGACAGAGAATTGTATGGCATATTCCGTCCCACATGGCACAATCTCACCTCATTTTACGGTACTGAACCGCACACAGCTACAGCGCAGTTTTGAGCTCAGCCATGCCATAGCAAGTCTATACACTCGTGTTCGACTAATCTATCGCGTGCCTGACTTAATTCAATACACAATTTCGTCTATGTATTTCTTAATGTTTTCTAATATTAACACGCATAGCCATGCCTACAGGTAGACCAATTGTGGTCGTTTGCAAACGAGGGAGACTTATTGACTTGTGAAACCTGTTGATTCTCAAATCCAATCAGTGCCTAAGGGCACTCCCACTGCCGTTTCAATTACTATTCCAACGTCTGCTAGATCTTATCTTTCCTTCTTAAAACATATTTTATTCTATGTAAGCTTACCGTCGATATGAAAGATCAACAGTTCTTAAAATCAATCAATACTATTCTTTTTTCTCTTTTTGGGGTAGGTGAAATTAAGTTTTTAAAAACATATTCTCATGTATCTAAAGAGGGGTGTTTTATCAAGTTATGAAGTATGCATGTTTAACTGATATGACCTGAAAACACACCCTCTCGCCTTCTTTTTCTCTAATGTAGGTAAAATGCTCGTTATCTTTACCTCAGGTAAACTAGATACCCGAACAAGCACCCCTGTTGCCCCATTACAACTAGAGGTCTATTTCTACCTAAGTTGGACTATTAGCGACGAGTCAGAGAGCACGTGCAAAAAAAATCGACATTAGCTAAAGAAAAGCACTTTTTTTATTCTTGATAGTATTGCTAATAAAGATAGGGGAGTCTGCCTATAAACTGATAAAATAAAACTATTTACAAACTGTTTGCTTTTGCTTTTGTTTTACTTTGCTAAAATATGATCCCTAAAAGAGCTATTTACGTTCTATAATTCTTGAGATATACTTTTTTATAAAACAAAATTTCATAAAAAATGTACTGAATAGTCTTAACAGTTAATGAATTTATTTTGGGAAATCTATATCTCAGGAATCACCAGATATGTAGATGTATATTAAAGTTAATTAGCTACAAATTAATGAGCTACAAAGTAGCTTATGACGTTCATCTTCATAGGACTAATAGTTTTCAAGATATTTGCCAAAATAAATTCACAAGATGTTGATTTCTAGTTGTTCGGGCGAGATGTTTGGCTTACGAAAAATAGTATCTCAGAAACCATTACACGAGCAGACACCTGGCAGCACTCAAAGCTAGTTGAGTGTAATAAAAATAGGTTCATGACTAAAACAAATTGATTTAGTTGTTCGGAAAAAATTTTGGAAAATCGATTTTTTGTAGCTTTGCGACTATGATTCTAAACAGTTTATTATTCTAAACAGTTTATTCAATTTTATCACTTAAATATATATTGAATAATTGTGAAACACAGTTATACAGCAGTAAAACATTTTAAAATTACTAGAAGCATTGTTGTTTAAGATAATTATATTCTCCCCACGGATAAGGAGTGTTCTTGAAAATTTTATTTTAAATTTAAGCTTTTAAGATTTTTTATTAGATTTTTTCCTTCTCATTCCCAAGCTACGTTATTTTTTAATCATTTGCTTTATCTCTCGGCTTTTTAAAAATCATTTCATAATCCTATAACCTCTATGGAAAGGTTCTCAAAGAACAATCATCCATTGTTGTTTTGACGTTCAGAAGATGAGTCTCCTGTACTAAGGGCTGTTGGAAAAAAAAATATATAAGTATGATAATGATAAGAGCTTCTCAAATATTTAATTAAAATTTTAATACTTTTTTAATGATTACGTAAAGATATCTTGTATACATGAGCGTAGTGGCTCAGTGGTAAGGCACTGTGCTGCTAACTTCAAGGACCCGGGTTCGAATTCAGCTATGACAGATAATTATTTATTCAGTTACGGTATCTGACAGACAATCCTGTGGGTTTGGGAGCCCTCCGGGGCCTTACCAACTTCATAAAGAGGGTATCCTTAATTGGGGAAACATCTGATGGACAAGCGAGATTCTGATCAAATCCCGTTGCACAACAGTTGATCTGGTAATAATACTTTCTTACGTAGTATTGAACCTCTGACCCTTCATGGAATTGTACCGTTACAGATTTATTTATTATCTAACAAAACTAAATCACAGATATCAATCCAAATGATGTCGGACCAGATGAACTCTATACGGTTCGTTCCCGACTGTACCTAAAATTAATTTTTAGTTCTATCAGCAATGGACAACTACCTAGGCCTCACCTATCAAGTTGGTACTTGATCCATATATACACACAGAGGAAAATATGGCAACAGAAAAAAATCAATTCCTTGCTCAACCGTTGATCAAGTACTGAGCTCAATATTCTTCAAGTTGAATTTCCCGTTTAAATGTATCATTACAAATCATTAATTAAAATTTTTTATCCATTTTTACAACTAATGCGTTTTAATAATTATAAATACCAATAATAAACCTTTATGTAACTTGGTGAAGATAAATTCATTCTGGATAAAATAAATTATAAACTGCTGAATACATAGCTGATAACCAATAATAATTATTTTATTTATAACTAGTGAATTTTATTCATAATGGTTTTATTATTTTAATATTAAGCGAAT
>NW_027109100.1:88904-94651 GCF_000696795.3 Halyomorpha halys
ACTTCATTAGTCAAAAGATGGAATAAGGGCATGAACTTCACCTTTTAAAGTGAAGAATCCTCCTAGATTCTTGAATTAACTCCTATAAAACCTAATATATATATATTTGATTAGTTATTCACTGGCTATCGAAAGTCATTAGAAGTTCATAAAAAAAAAAAATAATAATAATCAAAGAGATTTTTTATGCTGAAGTAATTTAAAGTTTCAGTTGAAGTCATTTTCTTTTAGGATTCAAAACTTTTATATTCCGATGTTAACTTCTTTATTATCAGGCATTTACTTTACTCATTTCAGGATTATTTAAAAAATAGATTCGTAGTGGATTATTATGGATTCTTTGACATTAAAATATTTTCGGTATCATATAAACAGGGTAAATCCAACCATTTTCGGGAGAGCATATTTTGTGCTTTACTTGGTTTCGGAAAATTGAATAGTTTTCTATTAAAAGCCAAACTTAATTATATACAGCATAATTGTAATAACAAAAATAATTGCTTTAACACTTATCTTTTTCTCTTCGCACAGGCTGTTCCTACCTCCTCAAAAAAGAATATGTGCGCGCATCTCACAACTTTCACGTACTAACCTACTCCCGCTCCCTAGTTTTGTGAAGTAATTTATAGACATATCAATGTATAAAAATACATACTATAGGAAGGTAATTTTTTAATGCAGAAATAGAAGTAGCATTGCCTATCAAATTAAATGACTCTAAAGAGACGTACAAAACAACTAATAAATCATCAACAATTTTTTTGTGTACATATTAATTTATTATTTATACTAATAATTTTTTTTTTATGTTTCAGGTGAGTGAAACCATTTTGATAGAACCATTACTCTAGTGAGTATCAACAGCTGTTACAAACTAAGAATGATCTTTTTATATTTTGATTTTGTTAATATTATTTGTGTATTCGTATTCATCTTACTCTTCTTATTGGAGAATTGAGAAGGCTACACAACATAAAATTGCGGGAACTGTACGGTGTAAATATAAATCAGATTGCGTGGGGCGAATGGTATTAGGTCTTAGCAACTAAAGGATACCTAACAAATTAATTAACACTGAACCGAGAGGGAAATGTGTGATGGGTATACCGAAGCGAAGTTGGGAGGATTGCGGCAAGACTGATCTTTTCAATTTGAGTTTGAACGGGTGTCACTATACTGAGGCATATAGATGGAGATTGGTGGTATCGGCATTGAACCTTAAGGTTCTTTAAGCCTTTTTTCTTTTCTTTTTGTTTTTTTAATAATAACTTCAAGTTCTAAGGTTCCTCTGAAAATCTTCTAACAACTAAGTTTAAAAAAAAAAAAAATTGGCGTAAAAAGCTGCTTTACGGACCTTATCTGATAGCTTCTAGCAATGAACCAGTTCTTTATTTTCACGGAAAAGCGCCAAGAATTTTTTTTTTGTGTGTATGTTATGATCCCCTCTTGTGAGAATGTGACATGTACATCGACCAACCTACCCGCTATAATTGTCTGTTTAAAAAGTCAGATAAATAAGGCTACCATGGAGGGCAGGAGTGGAGGGTTCCACGCCGTTTTTATAACGTTTTATAAAACGTTATAAAATTAACATTTATTTATTTACTTTCACGGTAAAGTATTCAACTGCTAAAATCAATTTATAATTATAACTTCGAAAAGAATTATAATAATAATATAAAACAAGTGCGACATGTATTCTCCGTAAGATTTTTTTTTTTTTATAAACTAATTATTTCTTTCTCAACTAGTGCGACAAAAATAGTGAAACCAGTCAAGTAAGTTCTCTATATTAAGAAATAATTTTATAAATTTACGAAGTTTAAGCGGATATGGACAAAGGGAACAGCTATTATTTTGTGAAATAGTAAAATTTGTTTGTGACAGAAAATTCTGAAGACTATAAGAATAGGACTCCGAAACGTCGGTGTTTTATATAGAAATGTAGAAAACATTTGGAGCCAATGTTATTAAAAACACGTTTTTGAAAGTACACGTCACTCAAATATTATATAATATAATTTTTATTGCATTTTATTTTTTATTGTGAATTCAATTCATTTTTCAAATAGTTGATTTTGATTGGCTATGAACGGCGTCTAGTCAATATAAATCAACTAATTACCCCCGAATCACTAGAAGCCCATAGCACTTCAGGAGGTTGTAGCTATATAACATAAACGACAGCAGTAAACTGTTAAGTTGTAAAACGGTGCTCGGCCATGATATAAAATCGAAAATAGGCCCAATCCAATCTATTGGTAATTCGGTCCAATTTATTGAGCTCTTAATAGAGTACTTAGCAACCCTGTGATTAATTACAATCATAAAAAATTAAAATGACAGTCTGTACTGTAAATATTTAACCAGCGCTCCGTATCTAGACCCAAAACTTCCGTAGGCCGACTGGTATTACTAAATTCTCTAGCTCAAACATGAATGAATAATGAATTACGTGACTTGTAACTATGATTCGGTTGGCATAAAATTTTACCAATTTCAATTAAATAATTATTAAAATGATAAATCTGTAACATAATGACCCATGAAAGGTCTTAGTCAACCAACTACCGCCAACCACCAGATTATCCATTCATTCACAATACACCCTCTAACTCACTGAAGGACCTGGTATCCACTTTATGGAGACTGGATGTGCATTAGGAGTTGAGTCCCAGAGTCGACTCAGGGTTAAAATAATAGAATATACAAGTTATCTACCACAGCTGAGCTCAAATCCGGGACTGGAGATAAAAATTTAAATATTCACTAGTACATTTTATATACTTAAAAATTCTAAAAAAATTAAATTAAAAAAAAATTAATTTTTATAAACTATAATAATGCTGGCAAAAATTGGACAGTAAAACTACATAAATGTCAAATACGGACCCTTTAGGAGAGATAAAAATTAAATTTTCAACTTATTGCATTTTTTTCTGTTAAATAGTAAGTGACAAATTAGGGAGAAAAAAAGTTAACAATCACTTGCTGTCCTTAGAATTAAAAAAAAAATGTATCTAACTCTACGTCAAAAAGTATTCATACTTTTGTTGAAGATAAATATTATTGTTTCATAGGATTTATGCATCTAGAATTTAAAATAGAATTGCCCTTAAGATTTACATTTATATAATTAAATTATCATATCGTTGGAATAAAACTATCGTTTATTATTCCAGCTATCGCGATTTCTATTCAAATGTATTCATTAGTAATCTTTTCGAGAAACGCTTTGGTAAAATTTATATAGTTCTATATTTTTTTTATTTGTTTATTCTCTCAAGAGAGAACATTGGTCTAACTAAAATAACAAAAAATTGTGATTAAATTAATAAGAAAAAGGAATAAAAAAGAAGTATTATTATTAAATAAATAAAAAATTAAATAATCTTAGTGTACAAAAAGAAAGAAAAAATACTAATAAAATATAACTAACAAAAAAAAATCCTGGTGTAATTTTCAAATATACACACATAAAAAGAATTTACTTATAAACTAAAAAAAAAATATGGAATACATTTTAAATTAGCTATATTTTTAATAATATTAGTTTATAAAATAGTTTTATAACAAATAAATAAAGAGTGTTGTGTCTATCTATAAATTTTATATTTATATAAATTTCTGTTCAAATAGTGCGGAGACCAAATAATAAATTCTGTTCTTTAAAAGACTTCCAACCTTTTGTTTTTAGGATAATTTAATGAGCAGGCCCCACTTTCTTTGCACCCTTCATGTAATGCAGTGTTTTAGTTCCTTACTTCATTAGTCAAAAGATGGAATAAGGGCATGAACTTCACCTTTTAAAGTGAAGAATCCTCCTAGATTCTTGAATTAACTCCTATAAAACCTAACTTTTAGTTTGTTTTTTTTTTTTTTTTTTTTTTTGGGGGGGGGGGTGTATTTCAATTAAAGAATAACAGTATAATTAAATTATATTAATAGTAAAATGCCGTAATTGTTAAAATAACCAACAGTATTCTATATGAATCTCCTAGGATATTTGATTGCGAAATCGACATACTGTACAAATTCGGTACAATATTAATAAATATTATTTTTATTTCTATTTAGGATTCCTCGCTATTGAATGTAAGGAAACTTTTTAAACTTACGGAAACTAAAAAATAAATAAATAAATAAAAAAAACAGAAAACAATTTTACTGGCATTTTACGTTCTAGGCGTCAAAAAACAAATATAGTTGTATGTCTGTCTTTTTTTTTTTTGAACAATTTACTTTATGATTTTAGATTTTATTATCATCCGTCAAATTAATAATCTTTAAATATCGATAATTATGTACTCACTATGAAATTACAAAAAAAAAACGGAACAATTTCCAAAAAAAAACGATCAAAGTAGTGGCTATAAAAAAAATTAAAAAAACAATAAATATAAATAGTTATATTGATCTATCAACCTGACATTCTAGTTTTTCAGTTAAGTATTAATGAAATATGATATTAAATATAAAAATATGATATTTAAAACAAATTTTTAAACATTCTATGCTAATAAAACGATAAACCTAAGGAAATAAGGGGTAATTTGTTTTTTGTTATTATTTGATAAGTTATTTTTTATTTTATGTTTGGAACAGATTTATATTTTGATATTTTTGAAACATCTGTCAAATGCATCTTTCTGAATGTTATTGTATTACTGAATGAAAACTATATATAATTACTTGACAAAATCGATGGGTCTGTCAATTATAGGTAGGAGGAATAAAAAATTGCGGCTGTTTCAAAGAGTTACAAAAATTAATTTTTCATTCGGAGCTCTAAATCTTTAAACCTACTAACAACACTCGAAATCCTAAAAGAACATCATTTAAAGTAGAGTTTTTTTGTTTTTTTTAATATGAGCCCTAATAGAACTATTTACGATCAATAGTTCCCGATATAGCTTTTTTTTAAAAAAAAGGCACTGAAAAATAAGAAGTTAGTGAATATATGTTGAGATATTTATATTTCAGAAACCATAGGACGTACAGATGACTGCCAGCACTCAAATTAAAGCTAGTTATATGCTCTATAAAGTAATTTATGACGTTTATCTTCCTAGGAGTACTATTTGTTATGATATTTGCTAAAATAAATTGATTTATAGTTGTTCAGGCAAAATTTCATTTGCAAAATTTATATTCATATGCAAATATAAAAACTACTACCCCTACAAAGAAACGTGACCTAATCTATTTTATAGTAAGTTAAATAACCTTTATTTTGAGTGTTGGCAGACATATGTACGTATATGGTTCCTAAGATATATTTTTTCAAAAATTAAACATTTTATCCGAACAACTATAAAATAACATTTTGTGAATTTATTTAGTCAAATATCATGAAAATACTTCTGCGAAGATAAACGTTATGAGTTACTTTATAGTCCATTTATCTAGCTTTAATTTGAGTGCTAGCAGACATCTGTAAGGGAAATATTGATCGTAAATAACTCTATTAGGGCTCATGTTTTAATTTACGCTACTTAAAATGATGTTCATTTAGATTTTTCGGTATTGTTGGTACAGTAGAACCCCTGTTAACCGGGGTAATGATGGGCATGGGTGTTCACGGATAATAGAAAACCCCGGATAATCGAATTACAATATTTTATTGCTTTAATGTGATAGGTAAGAACGTTAATTAAAAAACAAAACTCTGTAGCATGCCAGATTTATTAACGATCAAACGTTTTCTGTACATTAAAAATACATGTGAGTATAAATATACATATGTA
>NW_027109100.1:96576-116871 GCF_000696795.3 Halyomorpha halys
AAAAAAAAAAAATAAATATGTAAAATAAAAAGCTACTCTGAACCCCGGTTAACTGGAATCCCGGTTAATAGAGCCACGGATAATGGGGGTCCTACTGTAGTTACAAAGATATAGAGCTCCGAATGAAAAATAATTTTTTTTTATCGCTTTGAAACATCCACCATTTTTTTATTCCCCCTACCTATACTTGCACACTCATTAAGATAGACTAGTAATTATACATAGTTTTCATCAAAGTAATAAAAAATTGGCTTGAAATAACTGCCTTTTTTTCTCCCCGGCTCTTGTACTATAAGCTATGAAGAAGAAATAATATAACTTATAAACAAACTTCATCTTGGATGTACAAATTTGTTTTCATGGCATTATATTTTTAAAATATGATATTTCATAACTACATATATATTATGTAGATGAATATAAAAGAGAGAAATAACATCTCTTTGGGACTCAGAATATACAATTATATACTCTGCTATCCCCCTACTCGATAAATACAGCTTACTGTCTCATTCGAGTTTCAGCGCCCTTTCACTCCATAATAGCCCTTACTTAATTGATGGTAACTGATATACCCTAATTGGCTAGGTCGGCCAAGATTAGGGTCGAGGTGGAGCGATTTGAGTTTTGTAGTGCGGTAAAACAATCTACAACGCTATGTGAAGACTTATTAGGTGCCAAGCTATCCGTGACCTTGCCCACAACATGGCTTCCAGTCTAGTTTTTAGTCGTAAAGCAATTTTAACATTAATTTCCTATTAAATTCACAGTTATCCAATAAGGGAAATCTATCATGAAACGTGGAGCTAGGATTTTTCTAGTGTAGGGTGAATAAGCCAACAATTTCTATTTAGGAATACATATAGCTTTGTTAAGCCTGACTACCAAATTACAATTAGGATAATAAAAATTATCAAAAATTAATTATGGGCTATGAAAAAGTCTCCTCTACGGGTCAATATCGCCTAAAATTATAATACAATGAAATAATAAATTGACTGTGCATTTTATTAGCGAGCCACCATGTTAAGAATTTTACAGTAATAGATGACTTAAGGTATTCACCTAAAATTAAGTATATATTTATTATTTTTTCGATACTGGTAGTCTTGTTAATAATAATAAAAAAATTAACCAAATTGTCTCACCTTCTTTATGGACATAATTACATGTCTAACGTTCCATCCGGGCAAGTTGATAATTTGGCCATCGTCAAGGAAAATCTTAATTTTAGTATCACAACCTCACATTATTTATTAAAATTTATAGGTTATTATGTCCCAAGTCAATTAACACAGTTAAAATGAACCAGTTAGTCACTATAGCATTTATTAATAATTTCCATTCTTCACAACTTTCGTATTCTACTATCATTAACTAATCACAACACTATAACAGTGTCGGTAAAAACGTTTGACATGTAATTATGTTTTTATAAAACCGATACTGGGTTTTATAAAAACCCAAAAATAAATTTTTATTTGCGTATTTACGCACATTGAAGCTTTCGGTTCCATTTTCATCTTATAATTATATTATGCATATTTCAGAACATCATATATTTGAAATTATTTATTGGTACCATGGTAGAAGAGACATCATCTACAAACCGCAAACCCAAATATGTCTATACATCTATAAAAGGGAATGGTTTAATCTTTGTCCAAAATAAACTTTTGAATTACTGGACCGATTTACGTGTTTCGTTTTTTTTTTAAAATGTTCCATTTCGCCACGGAAAGGTTTAAAGATAATTAAATCCCCGAATTCTCTAGTAGAGAAAAAGTTATAACCAAATCAAGCGTTTTTTGTTTCTAGCTCAGTAGTACAAAGTATACGTTTTTTCACAGTTACTGTATACCAATGGTTTGTCTCTTTCCGAGGAATAATAAAACAAGATCGCTGATTCACTAAGCTATATTATGCATATAATCGTTTATAACTCCTCTCCATTTTATGCAATCCCTTGGCTAATAGAACCAAAAACCCTTTCTTTCTTGAGATAGAAACGAATGTCATCGCATAAATTTGTTCAATTTACGTAACCAAAAATAATAAAGTATACGTATATATTTAATTTAACTAAACACAATAATATAAATCAAATTATCAATTGTGTTCATTAAATCTATATACATCCTAAAATATAGCAATAGCGAAATTATACTATGTAAATGTAGTTTTTTAATAATTAGTTTAAAAAAAAAAAAGTTTTATCATTGTAGAACATGACTATGCAAATAATAATGTCGCGAAACGTCACTTCAATATAGTTGTATTTTGACTGATCCTTAACATCCACTAAAATACGTATCGTTGCAGCAAAGA
This sequence comes from Halyomorpha halys, assembly GCF_000696795.3. NCBI lineage: Eukaryota > Metazoa > Arthropoda > Insecta > Hemiptera > Pentatomidae > Halyomorpha > Halyomorpha halys. Next base: position 98,905 of record NW_027109100.1, read on the forward strand.
AAATATCAATACATATGTTTTATAACTCAGATCTATCTTTTTTTTCAAATTGAGATTCTTGAAAGTGAAAAACTATTTTAGCTGAAGTGAAATAGTTTAGATGTAATAATTGTTTCGATGAGAAATGCAGAAATGGGAGAAAAAAAAGGCAGTTATTTCTACGTATATTATTCTACTCACTTGGTCCATCACTGTACAACCTTCATGATGCGATTATAAATGAAGGTTTTTGGTTCAGCTGCGAGCCAGGAATGCACCGCTTCTTTCATTGCTTCGTCCGAGATAAACCGACTGTTCCTTAATGCCTCTTTGAGTGGACCAAACAAGTGATAGTCAGAAGGGGGAAGTTTTTTGAGACTCACAAGATCCAGTACTGGAACATTGTGAGGAAAGGGGTACCACAATAAACAGTATACGTTACAGTGCGATGCTTAATGCCAAGCTAAACCCTGCAATTCGAAGGAAATGCCGAGGACTGCTGTCAAAATGTCTTGTTGCACTAAGACCGTCCGCTTACTGCTGCCCACACTGAAATGCTCCAGAAACGCAATTTTGAAGGATTGTCCCATCCTGCATATAGTCCCGATCTTGCTCCTTCTGACTATCACTTGTTTGGTCCACTCAAAGAGGCATTAAGGTGCCGTCGATTTACCTCGGACAAAGCAATTAAAGAAGAGGTGCATTCCTGGCTCGCAGCTCAATCGAAAAACTTATTTTTTGGGGGCATCATAAAGCTTACTCAACAATGGACCAAATGTGTTGAAAAGCAAGGGGACTATGTCGGAAAATTATGTACTTGTACGTTTGCTATTTGATTACAATAAAATTTTATAATTATATTGTTGATGATAACTGACTTACCCTCGTAGTTTTTAATCGATACCAAGCTATATTAAAAAAAAAAAATATTCAGTTTAACACAGAGAGGATGTCTATATTCATTTTTTCCCCAGAGCTGCTGACGTAGTAGAGGTAATCGCCGATGCATTTTCCGCAATATGTTCCAAGAACGCCGTTACAAGGTTGCTATGACGATCAATAAATATTTTTTCTCACAAGGACTTTATTTGCGGTAGCTTTATGTTTCTAAAAGCGTTGCCATTTTCACTGATGTTAAATAAGGAATAAAAAAAACTATTTTTGCAATATTTTTCTTTCGTATTGGGTATAAAACTCGTGTGGTTAGAGAGCTTTCATTCCTATAAAGAAAAAAATGTAGCAATTTTATTTGATCAATTTCTTTCTTAATTTTTTTCTAAAAGAAAAGCAGTTTCTACTTTGTATAAAGATTCATAAACAGTTGCTTCATGGATCGATTTATTCTCGAATATAAAAACGAGTATCTATAACTAGTAAGGAATCAGGCGGTCATTCTTCTCTTCTTCTAGCTCTCTGGGCCTTCGAAAAATGAAATAAATCACATACACATGTTCATTTATATATTTATTGTTTTAACCGGACCCAGATTATCCTTGTTCAACACTTCTCAACTTTGATTTCTCAAATCTTTTCAAAGTTGCTTTGATAATTTTATAGTTAGCAAGCACATCGTCGTCCGCGAGTAAAAAGTCACATTTTTCGAATTAATTAATTTAGCAGAAGCAGTTTTGCAAAATAAAGTCTTGTAAAGGCGAAAGTAAGATAACTCAGAGAGATAAAATGGCCGAAAAATAAAATATTAAAAGCATTGGGAAAGTAAAAAGTAAAGTTCTTTATTGGTATTCTTAAAAGTTGCTAGATTTAAATCAGTTATTTGAATTTGGTGACGATAATATGCAAAGTGAATAATTCACTTAAAACAACGAATATTGAACATTAATTTTTTTCATTATTTCATGAAATTTACAATTGCATTTAAGATTAAAATATTACAAATAAATATGATAATCTATAAAATCATGAAAGATTTGTATACTACTTATTGCCTAGCACTCCAAAAACATTTTCACATTAGAAGGTCTCGTGGCCATCTTCTATTCTGGCATTTTGAAGGTATAGGATAGGAAGGAAGCTTAGACATTAGTGGATTTGGGTGGTTAGAGAGTTAGTGATAACACGTTCGGAATAGATCGACTACATGTGGAACATCAAGGTATTTGTGGATGATTTTATTTGTGACAAGATAAGCGTTGAGACATTTTTATTATAAGGATTGGATACGAGAGGAATTCGAATCGTACATTTAAGTTCACAGATCTAAAACTATTTTTTTACTTACCACTGAATAGGCCATAGATAGGACTCCTTAAAATGAAAATTCACAGAAAAACGTGAAAAATAAGGAAAAACAAGATACAAATAAAAGAATAAATTATCAATTTTTAAAATCATCCACTGTTTTAGCGGCAAGAAACAAGAAATTTAATGGCCTCTTATTAATAGCATTATAAACAATGTTCTTATGTTCTTATTTATTGAGACCAAATCTAAATATATATTAATCCCTATTTATAAAAGTTAGTCAGCACTAATATTATAACTTAAAACCATATCATTGAAAAATATTAAGAATTTCCGTAACTTTAGTTTTCCAACAAATCCCATCAAATCACCTTTACCCTTCGTCGTAAACCTACTGTATGCCCTACAGTTTCCTTTAATGATGTTACTCTTACCCCTGTCTGATCTACATGACTGTAATAAGGCCAATCTGGACAAATGGAGTTGAGCTCTCGTATTCAATCCTTACAATCCAAAATCCTCAATGCTCCTTACTTTGTCACAAATAAAATCATACATAAAGACCTTAATGTCCCCTATGTAACCGATCTAGCCCGAACCAGATATCACTCCTTCCATTATAAACTCCCTAACCACTCAAACCCCCTAGTTTCTAATCTTGCATCCTCTTCCATTCCTGACAATCCTCCGAGGCGCCTGAAAAGAAGATGGCCACGAAACCAGCTAATGTAAAATGTCATTGAGAGTGCTAGCAATCGGTAGTTTCTCTACACGCCTGTAACATTCAATTTAACTTAGATCAGGTTTACTAAATGTATCATAATGTACAGTTGTAAATAGCAATAAATAAATATTAAAAAAAAAACTTTAGTTTAAACAGAAATAGATATACTGTATTAGTCTTGGATGTCGCACGATATTTTCCTTAGCTATCTCCTTCTTCTAAGGCTTATTTAAAGAGGCCACTGTCCTGATCTTCTCTAAGTGGCAACTCTTGTTCAGGGCAAAAAGGTATTGTTTCAATTAGAGCAACTCTCAACCTTATTCTTTAATTTACCGCTTCGAGGGTATGTTGAATTTTTAAAATAGTTTTTGGATTAGTATTTTTTCCCATACCTAATTAATACATAATAAATGAATAAAGGAGTGAGTATAATATTAGTATTGAAGTGTTTTAACCTCGCATTTGGAGAGTACTTGAGATGGTATTTAGAAGATTAATGAAAGTTATTTTTACGAGTTCAAACTTCACGTACCAACATCCTCTGATTCTTGTATCCGTGAATTACAATTAGTAAATTAATTATTAATAGATATGAGAATTAAAAAATATGTATTAAAATTGTGAGATGTTAGATTCAATACAATATTTTGATGTATATTGTATGAGGCATCCAATCAGAACCAGGCAGATATTAATATAACGGGGTATGGATAGATTATTATCAAAATTTAACCGGAGTTGATTAGATGGAGATAATTAAGTTTATATGATTTATTCCTCTGGGTCTCATGTTTACTTCATTAAAATCTGAATACAATAATGCAATTCAAACATTTATATAATTAGTTTTAATATTTATATTTTAATTATTAAATATCAATAAACATGATCATGAAAAAAACTTTGGACTACACTAAACTCACATTTTTTAATATAACACTATGCAATACCAATAAAAAGAAATATAGCAGTTTTATTCTATAAATTAACATCAAACTTCCCTCATTGTGAAGTAAGTTTCAAATCGGTGAAACATGACTAGGAAAGAAAATTTTTCTGAAAATTAAAAATAAGGTAAATAATCAATTCCAAAAATTAAATAAAATAAAGCTTGTGATAAATAATTAAACAAATATGTTCAGGAGTTGTGTATATTAAAATAGATTTTAATAATGTGACTTGAATGAACAGAAAAAGGTATATATTTAAGGTTCAAATATATAACAACTATATTTTTTTATTGAATGAACCTCAATTACCTCTAAAATATATATCCTGAACAGTCAAGAAAGTATAGTTCAAAAAGCAAGCAAAAATGTTATATATAGTATGATATAAAATATACTCCTGTATATTTTTATAGTAATATTGTTAGCTTTTGACTGAGATTGCTTTTCAAGCTCAAGTCCATACCATAACCCTTATTCCTTATCATACGCTCCTTATTACTTCTCAAATAGCTTCTTTCGGGTTTGCAGTGATGCTGAGTACTCAAATATCTATCCTGTGGATGCAGGGGTTCCCCAAGTCAGTGTCTTGGGTCCTGTTCTCTATATCCTCTTCACTACTGACATTCCGATCAATCCCGACACGTTCCTGGCAACATTTACCGACGATGCAGCCAATTTCTGTAACGCATCATCCAATCTCCAAACACTCCTCACGCATATTGAGCAAAGGTACAATCAATGGTAAATAAAAATTAATGAATCGAAATACACAAATGTAGCTTTTACGCTCCACCGCAGCCTTTGTCCACCTGTTATTGTTTACCCAGATCCGACACATTGCGGTGGCTTTGATTCATACTAGACAAAAGACTCACCTGGAACCAACATACTAGAATTAACAAAAACAACTTAAGACAAGAACTCAACGGATTCAGCTAACTATACTGACTGACCAGCAGGACCTCTCATCTTTCAATAGACAACAAATCTCTTATTTATAAGACTATGCTCAGACCTAACTGGACCTACGGACTTGAACCTTGGGGAATCCTTAGAACCATAATCAATGCTCTATATTATGTTTCCAATTGAGCATCACCTTCATACCTTCATATCCTCTTTTGTCCTCGACCTCATACCAACCAACATTTCACATAAACCTTTCTAAGGATCCTAATCCTTTGGTCCAATCCTTAACCAGTTCCATTCATCCCTATAATCCACCTCGAAGATTGTAACGGAAATGGCCAAGATAACTTTTGTAACAAAAACTCGACAATTGGATTTCTTGGAATGGCCAGATGCTCCAATTATGTAGTTACGGCTTTAGCGCACTTATTCAGCACCCACTGTTTTATTACTAGTGACGCGCTAAAAGGGCTGCGCTGGGATCTTGAAGGGCCCTGCTCTATCCCTCATACGTGGGGGATAGATTGGGCTTGGGAATCCTAAGGTCGAGAGTGTAATATTGAGAGTGTAAATATTGTATATAACAGTGTAAATGAGACTCGTATTTTTATTTTTTGTTTTATTAGTTCAATTTATTTATTTTCTTATTATACTTTATCCTTACCACTTCATGTAAATAGTTTAATTATAATCATTTTATTTATCTTTCGATTTACATAAAACATATAGGAATTTTGTTATATTTTTTTTAATTTATTTTATAATTTTGGTATCAAAGTGATTACTTAAAACTATTACTCATTGCCCAAGTTGTGGCAGATTGTAATATTTATCAATAAATAAATATCTCTCTCTAGCCTCTATATTAAAAAAAAAAAAAAACTGTTGGTGTAATATAGTCCAAAAGGTTTTTTCTTCGATCATTTAGATTGGCATTTAATAATTAAAAGTAATTACGCTAATAAGATAAACAACCACAGAAAAACTATTTATAATAGTATTTAAATTAATAGTTTCTGTACGCAATTATTACATCAGAAAAATATTAAAATATCAATTGGTTATGTGTTTAATATAAGTGCAGAAATATTTTGGCTGGTTGCAGTATGACAATAACAATGCTGAGTTTGCTTATATCAGGCGAGGTATATTTGCGTGTGGCGATGACGTTTTATATAATAGCTCGACAATTATCTCACTAACCTAGCAAACATTCCAAAGCTCGTGTGCATTTTTTCGATTTTGTTTTTTTGTTCTCTTTAACGGTGACTGAACTGTTTGCTCTAGATTAGTAACAATGGTGTAATATCACCGAAGCCGCTATATTCGATTCGTGTTTGTGTCGATACCAAAATAGATTATGTAATAATAATTAAGATTTGGGTTCAAGATAGCAGGTGGTGAAATATAAACTGCATTATTTTCTTTATCAATTATTTAATAACTATTCGTACAAAGAAACCCCCCAATATTATCCCTACTTTAATTTATTGATGTATCAAAATATAGTACCGAATGAGCCGTAGGCATGTTTTGTTCATTCAAATGAAGAAAGTAAGAGAAGTCCGTATTCCTAAAGTACAACATGATAATCGTGAAAATCCTTTGATTCATATTGATAATTATTGTATTAAAATTTTTAAAAATACTCCCCCCCCACCAATATAACCTAAAATTTCCAATAATATTATTTTTAAAAACCATATTTATCTTATAAAATTAGATGAAAATAAAAATAAGAAGAAGCATGACGGAGGTAGGTGTCAGAGATCAAAGGTCGCATTTTTTGGAAAACGGTTGAAAACTGATTTAATTGTTTTAAAACTGTGAAAAACAAGAAAAGACCTGGACAAAAAAAAAAACTCCCAGAAGCATTTTCTACCAACTAAATTCATAAAAAATTTCCTAATCTCCAACTCAATTTGTAACTACGATAGCTGTGAAGTGCATATAACCATAAAAACGGTGAAAAAATAATTGAAAAGGACGAACATATTCCTGAAATCCATCACTACTTTTATGTTTGTGTTCTAATTAGAAAATAACATAACATTTCTTATTTGATTGTAGGAAGAAGATAGTCCGGGTGGCGGTCAATAAAAATATCAAAATAGTAAAAGATAACTATTTGTCGTTAACCATTGTTTCGCCACACTTTGCAGGGCCTAGTCAGGGCTAAATTAAAAACAAGATAACAAACATTGTAAGAATTGACAAAAAATTAAAATAAATATGCATGGAAAATACGAAAATAAGTAAATATTTGTTTATAAAAGAAATAATAATAATTATTTAAAGAAGAATACATATAGAAGGACTAGAAACTAGGAACTAAGAGATACAGTCAGGTGTGATAGAATTCTAAACACACAACTAGAGTAATAAATTGTAGAATAAACATAGGTTATTATTATTTATTTTATAAACAAACCAAACAATTATTTTTTTTTATTTTCGTATTTTCTTTGTATATTTATTTTAATGTTTGGCACTTCTTACCATGCTTTTATCCTGTTTTTCATTTAGCCCTCACGAAGCCCCGCAAAGTGGGCCAAACATTGGTTAACAATAAATAGTTTTCTTTTACCATTTTGATACCTTTATTGACCGCCAACCGAACTATTACCCTACAATCTTACATCATACGGTCAATTATCTCCTTCCAATACAAATTTCTTATTTGAGCTCATTTCTTCCTAAGGGAGCTAACAGCCTGAGATGCCAAAAACCAAGTGTAATGAGGAACAAAATATTCATCAAAAATCCACGAAACCTTAACCTTGTCAGGGAGAAAATACGTTAAAAAACACTGTTTACAAGTGAGCATGTTTTAAAAACAATACAAAAGTGATGTTTAATATTGATTTTATGATTTATGATTTTATTTATATTGATTTCATGTTGAATTTTGATTACTATTTTACTGACAGGTTTATAATCAATAATAGATTTATAATTACTAAGGATTATTAATAGTACTTACTAACAAAGTACTCCGTGGGTACCGCCTCTGACCCTCCGTGGGTTGGAGCAGTTCAATTAAGGATTATTAATAATTTAGATAGGGCGAGGATAGAATTAATAATAGATTTGACGACTTGAAGAGGGGTCTAATAAATAACTTCATGAGGAGTCACATTCGCTTAAGTCGGGTCTTATATAGCTCCTTTATATCCAATTCATTACACAGTAGTACAACTAACTAGTTCCTACTTTACACTGGATTCAGCGTTAGGGCTTCGCGATCCGTGGATTCACCTGAGTACTATGAGCGATAGCATTACAAGTGTACCAATGTCGGCCATTTTGTCAACAATAAAACAACCTTGCTACAAGTTTGTTTGGCTGTTGTTATTTATAATCGCTGTGTGTGCTTTTAGAAGTTGTGACAATTTTTATGAAGTTAGAGACAATAATCCCTTTAGCAGCTGACCTGACCAGTGGCCATCTTTACCTAATGGTCCACTAGGCCTCCTTACTCTCGTGATCCATAGATTTAAACGAAATAAGATTGAACTGAGAATTATGATTGTTCAACAAAGATTAAGCAATTTATCAAGTATTTAAATAAATATACTTTTTAATAAGTAATTAATGATTTTTCTTTTTTAAAATAAAAAAAGTACCTCAAACATTAATTGATTCTCTTTTTAATGTCTGTTACTTTTCAAATATTAATTAATGATTTGTACAATAAATTAATTTACTGATAAATTGATTATTTGAACTTGCGTGTTGTATATTATACCAAGTCGTTGAGAGAATTTGAAGGGTCCCCTATGTACGCCATCCCTCTGGATAAAGTCACTCAGTTTAGAACGGCCCTCCTAAGGGATAGTATCTAAACCAGCCACTAATACTTTCATAACGATGAGACCAACTGCTTTCATCCAGAAATAGAAACATATTTAGGATATAACACATGTTCCGGCGCATGTGGTAACTTTTTTTTAATCTTCTCTTACTTTCACCGAATGTTACATAATACTTTTTTTTACGGCACTCCTGACCTTCAGGTTTTGTTGATCTTACGGATTCATAGTAGGACGTGATAGGCCTCCTAATCAATAGTGCAGCTTCTAATGCAGTCGTCGTCGATCACTGCAGCTTTGTCGGGTCAAGCGCTGGTCCAATGCAGGTTCTTTAACAGTGCAAGAAAGCGTTCTTGAAGAAGAGAGCCCTTTATGGGGAATAGGAAAACCAGTAAACTAAATAAATCATTTTAGGGGACAATTTATTAAAAGTTTAACAATTAAATGTATAGGAAATTTCTAATTAATAAAAGCATAAAGGTTATCTTTAAAATGATTTTAACTCTTGATAAACATTAATTGGAATTAATGATCATGTTGATGTTTTTAAATATTTATTATCACTATTCTCAAAACACTATAAAAAAAAACTTCACCCCTTCAATGACATGTAATAGCCATATTTCCAAAATAACCCATATTCTTCTCTACTTTGACTACGAATGCTTAATGTAAGGAATGACACGGGAACATTCGGCGAGATAGGAAAACGTAATGAACTGTTTCATAATCTTTCAGTTTCGTTTTCCTAGACCATAAATCTCTCACAGATATTCCAAGCAAAGTTGGCTTTTCCATTTTATCCAGACAAAATGCCTTCTTAGTACATTCTTATTCCAATTCTTAAGAATCAAAAAACTTCCCTACATAATTTACCTCCTCAGCTATCGTTTATCCATAAACGTGTTAAATACAAGATTTCAACCAAATGATTTGTATATCCTTTCCCATAGAACTGCTTCTTTTGAAAAATCAACCATCTTTCCAGCTACCTCATTTTGAAATTCCTTACCCATATCCATTCGTAATGCTTCATGCTTAACTTTAATTATATATCTATATATAAATATATATACACCAATTATATATTCATCTCCTCCATTATCAATCTTACATATACTTATAATTAATAAATATCCTTAGAATCCTCCAGAAATATGTACTTTTTATATTTTTTCATCTCATTTTATTATTTCATTCATATAACTATTATTGTTTTATTTAATTTTGTTACACTCGACATAATGTAACACTCGACAAATGCTACTAAAATTGACATTCATAGGAGACCAATTGCCTAAGAATTAAAATAGATTTTTCATTTAATTTATCATTCCATTTCCTAATAAAACAAACATTCCTAAGGTAAAGGATAACTGAACTACCATCACATACAACCACCAATATTTGATAGCGAAATAAAAATAGAACAAATAATATGGGGAAATTCCGAGAGAAACAGCTTCGTAATCAATAGAGGAAAACGGCAAAACGTGAGTTCTGCATTTATTGTGACATAAATATATTTTAGCTTGAATCAGTGGCTGTCGGCTTGAGATGCAAATATTATTCTTGTGTAATTTTATTGGTTTGCATATTTTGCAAACTTAGAGGTAGATTAAGGTTCAAATAAGAATTGTTTTCTTTTCATTAAAAATATATTATTATTATATAGAATCTGTGCAAGGCATTAATGAACTAAATGGATTTGTAATTTAATTGCAAATCATAAGAAATTATAGGAAGAAAAACACTTTTTTACATTCATTAGTTTTCAATATTAAACCTTGAAATTGAGCCACAGTCACCAATAAAGAAGCAATTCATAAATTTGCAAAATACGATTTAATGCAATATTGTTGTTCCTTAGGTATCATTTCATATCCTGCAGAAAAGATCAAACCACCAACCACATACTTATATCATCTATGAACTGACTACGACAGCAACTCTGAAAATGTGTAATATCAATGTATTACAAAATAATTGACGTACCTTCTTCCCATAAAATGTAAACCAGCGATTATTGAGTTTTTTCCCACAATTTTAATGTTCACTACGTACATAGTTTTATTTGTCAATTGGCATTTAACATTAAGTACAATTTCTCAGTTCAGTCACTGAGTGCATTGGTTTCTTTCTGCTTAATGTCATCAAGTTTTAGAGTCTTTAATTTAATAAACGAATGAAATATTTAATGATTTAGTAGCTAAGAATAGTTAACATCCGATATATAATGCAAGTTGTACGAAAGTATAACAGTTCATTTATTTATAATGCTATGGATAAGGCGTACTAAGGCATGAATAAACTAAATTTCGAAACAAATATTTTAATACAAACTAAAAAAACTCAGTTTTATATGCATATAGGACATTTATGCATCGATTATCTATGACAGATAAATATCAAATCAAATTTTTTAAGAAAGTTTCGTTTACCTTATTAGATATCCATTATAAACTCAAATTGTCTTATAGTATATTATTATTTAAATCATACGAAATGAATTAATAATCTAAATTTTAAAGAATATTTACGTAAACATTAATATGTTTTTTGTTTGTATTTTCAACGTAGAATAGTTATTTTGTTGTCTTTTCAGATACTGTAATAGTTGTTTCTTAGGCAATTGTGAAATAATGTAACACATTTCAAATCAAAAAGGAGATGAAAGGTCAAACACTATCATGAAATATGTTTCCTTACTAAATTGACGTAAATCATTTAATAGACAAATGCTTTTTTATTATAAACAAAAAAGTCCTAAACTAAAATTTAACACATTTTTTTTTTTTTTTAGTAATTTACTTTAGGTTTTCTAGCATTGTGTAAAAAAGCTTTTTTATAGTAATTTTTTTCATAAAAGATATGCATGACGCAAATAAATCAAAGTCTATTTTGTAACACAATGAAGGCCAATCCGAAAGTATTCCTTATTCGGATCTTACATTTACGTTGTACTAATATAATATTCCTCATCTTTAAATATGTTATAGCTCTTGTTTTCTCCTCTTTTTTCATTTGAGAACTTCGTGAACTCAATTATTTCTTTTTTTTTTAATGTTCAAAGGATTATAAAAAATTAAATATAAATTAATAATAGGTCTAATGTTTATTTAAATACTTAAGAACTTACTTATTGTCGTCAAAATTTACTTTCTTGACAATAGAGTAGGCACATATTATTATTATAATTATTCTTTTTTAGAATACATTCAGCAATTATTTTATAGATTATAATTTATTAGTGATTTATCATTTTGCATATAATTAAATAAAAAATTTCGACTAAGAAGCCTTAGAGGAAGGAGTACAAAGGAGGGGGTAAGCTGCCAAGAAAAATAAAGCCAAAAAGATAGGCCTTGTGATGAACACCGTTAGGGTAACATGGTGGTAGGAGCCAATCCCTAGCCTTATGTTTCAGTTTATGTTACAATGGCGGACATTCCTATTAACCTTAACACAAACCTGAACTACGAGGGCATGGTCAAATCCCCACTTCTTGGCTTCACTTTCCCTTTGAATTAGAGTAGTGTATGCCACCGCCCTTGATGGTAATGAAACATTATCCAAAGGAATTATAATGCTCAAATTGCTTATAAATACAATTAAAATTTCCTTTTAGGTTGGGGAATTTCAGAAAAACTGCTGAGAAATTTTATATTTTACCCTTCCATCTCTCCCTCTCGCCTCCCCCCCCCCCCAATAAGCTGTATAACTTTTCTTGAAGAGTAACTATAATATTGGAAAATAGAACCTAATTTTATTTAAAAATATGGTAGGTTTCTTAAGTGGGAAAACTATAAATTGAATCTACATATTTAAAAAAAAAAATCTTTCCAACTGTTCAAAAAACTATCCACATATATGAAGTTTGATTGAACTTTGATCTTGATTAAGGATGGAACTAATTCAAAGTTCATGGGTTGAGGAGCTTTCCAATTAATGAAATTACTGTGTGGGCTGATTGCCACGTATATCCACTCCCATGGAAAATCTTTACGGAAAATTCACTGAAACGCTCTCGAAAGCTTTTAAAATTACATTATTTTCCAATTAGTGTTTTCCGTAAAATACTTTTAATAACACACTTTTCTCTGAGGAAAACAAAAATATATTTAATGATGAAAGGTTTTTCCCGTGAATTGCCGATGGAATTTAATGATATAAATTTAGCTTTATACGTTAAGTATATAAGGGAAATTATGAATAAATATCTGTTGTGTAGATAATATCTTTTTTTTAATAAAAGAATTTAATTATTAAAATACGTTTTGAGAGAAGAGAGAAACATTTTATTGAAATTAAACCTTAAACCACTCTTAACCTAATACATTATTTTTTATCCTTTAACAAATATATAATAAAATTTATCAACCAGATAGATTATAAAACTTAAATATGATAATAATATGTACATACATAACTATCTGAAATGGTAATATTTAATTATAATTTTTAAAAAAAAATCATCAAATATTTAGACGGATACAAGGATATAAATACATAAAAAGTTAATAGGTATAAATATTAATAATAATAATGTTTACATTAACATTTTCTTAATCTGTCATAAATGGAAGAAATTCCTCTTTTTAACTATTTTCCATCGCTTCTCTCCTTCCCAATCTCTCCTAATCTATTTATTTATTTTTTTTTTAATATTTCATTACCCACTTAATGGACAACTACTCTCAGTATGACATATATAATGTTTTAACTTAATGATGGGACGGCTGACATTAAAAAATAGTTCCTCAGATAACAGCAGCCCAATGTAAAAAATTCCAGCCAACAGAATGTACATCAGTAATAATTTTTAAAATAAATTTCTATCACACTTAACAAGGAAATGCATTTCTGGCGGTCATAAAACTCCTACTAATTAGATAATTAATTTAATTATTAACGAATTAAGTCATTACGTTTGTTTTTTAAACTAACACCCCTGAACGGTAGTTCCTAGTAACAAAATATAGAGTTATGATATATGAAAGTGAAGAACATTAAATACTGAGTAGAATAATTACTATAATATATATGTCGATCCAGGAGTATTTTGAAAGCACGTAAAAAAATTTTTTTTTTTTTTAATTTTGCCCTACACTGAAGTAAACTACTGCATATAAATACAAACATAACACAGCAACACATTTCTATACTTTATAAAACTAATTAGCTAATAATTAACCAATTTAGGACCTAAATAATTGGCTTTAAGTGTTAAGTTTATATTTATGCGTGGTATTATACAACAGTTTTGGGCAGAGTTTGGTTTACGACTGTTTACACTTTACGGTATACTGCTGTACCGAATTAATGTCATAGTACTTGTTCGATGCAGAGTTTAATGTTCTTTAATTTATTGTATTATAACTTTTAATACAACTTTCTAGTTAACTCTATTCAAAAATTCCATAAATGAGTTTCCGTGTTTAGTGTGGTAGAAACTATTTTTTCAATTATTTGAGGATAGTTGTTCTATCGGCTGGATTTAATGCAAGAGGGTACAAGAGCCTGTCAAGACTAAAAACCACTTGAAAAGGTATTGACAGAATTTAATTGCTAAAGATACTGAGACAAAAACGAACATCTAAGGAGCAAAGGTTACTTACCTAGGATGCCGCAACATAGCAAATGATTGTGCGGTGGATCTTGTAAGGGGATAAATTGCAGAAATAGGGAGGAAGATTTGCACAGCCCCTTTCAACACCCACGCATAGACAAATCGCCTACCACTTCGACGGTAGGCCTCAATGGCCTTCAGAGATGTGACAATAAATCCCGACGCCTCCTATTATGTAGGGGACAGACAAAGAAGCGGTTCCTAAGATAGATCTCGCTCTGTCTCCTCAGATACCCGGTGGGAGGCAATGCTCTTCGGAATCCTCCTCCACAAGGCAACGACCTATCTTCTGCTCTTTATTGATCTTGTTAAGGTCTTCAGGCTAGAGAACCTTGAACTGATCACATACTTCTTGAGTTATATAAAAAATATATCAACGGTTCACCCTAACGGCTCCTTAAAAATATGAGGATCAACAAGTAGAACGATTTTTTAATTACCATTTTTAAGTTCGATAAACTTTTCAGTTAATTAATAAGAGAGACAGAAAAAAAAAGGTACGAAATAAATTCACACTAATGTTGAAAGACATTGTCACATCAACAATCTAAAAATGACTGACCAAATTGAAAAGAGGTAATCACTCTAAAATATTTCAAGATATAACTTGATAAGATTTATAATCTGCTATCTCCAGTTGCTATACCAGTAGTTGAAGATACCTCGAGTTGAAGTGGCTTTTTTCACAAGTATTTAAAATTAAAGAACATACCTATATTCTTCATCTCTTCTCTCTGTGTTCATCCATCCATTCCTTAAATACTAGATCTCAACCGACTGACTGATATCTCCCCTCTTATAGAACCGCCTCCTAGAGGAACTACTTCGTCATTCGTGCAACCTCCTTCTGGAAATCTCTCCCTAAACTCTATACGCCAACCTTTCTCCGTTAATTCCATTAAACAACACTTATTCTTCACCAACTACATAATTAAACCAACACGTTAATATAAACAATCAATATAACCATAATATAAACTAACAAAATAAAATTGTATTTTTTACTTATATATCATAACTTGATAAATATTTCGTCAGATGAATAACCATCAGCCTGAACTATATAATAATTTTTGGGAGATCTGCGTCTTAGAATATTTTTTTCTTTTCATATGAAACGTCCCTTAAAATGTAAAAGGCCATATTTATAAATTTTACCATCTACAGGAATGCAAAAACATATTTTTTTTCTTTGATGATTTCAGTTTCTATTATTATGTTTTCTGTTTATTTTAGTTAGTAGTATATATTCATGCTTACTTAAAAATGATAGTAGATAAGCTGTGACAGTTCAATGTCCAACGGAATTCATGTGCCCGTTAACATGACGAGTAGCTCACTGGCATAGTATTGACTATTAACTCTCACGCCAAAGCTAGCGTGGAAATATTACCACGACAGTAAATAATAATTGCAACTATCAAACAATTTACACCATGGCAGTGGCCACGTAGTTTACTAATAAGGTATATACATGTGGGAGTTAAAGTGATAGTAGGTTCACTAGTATTATATGTGCAATCAACTAAAGTGGCAGGTCTAGTCCGACAGTAGTATCACGACAGTAAATAATATGACTGCAACTATCAAACACCATGGCGGTGGCTACGATATTTCTGCAATGGCTGAAAACTCTCACCGTGCAAACGTAGCTTTACGCAGGTTTTAGGCCTTTCATTGTGACAAGGAATATAAGAAGTTTTTGGACACTTTTTTCTACACTGATTTCTAATTTAGAAGATTATCGAAGTACATAATGTAGAATTGATTTTTGGTTTTTGATCAGTACAAAAATGATATTTGTATTTCTGATTTTTTTTTTTTTTTTTTCGGAAAAGGAATGATTCCTTCCAACCTTGGTTTTGTGCTTGTTATTCTGTTGATAATCAATTCAACCTTGTAGATAAACCGTCAGCCCCTCTGAACATTCTAACAATTATTTATCTAATGTGAAATGTAAGTATCAAATATAACGGCCTATTACCATATTAATGAATTATTAATGGACATATTGCAAAGAACTCGACTTGGCACATTGTCATTGAATGTAAATTAGAAGAGCTCCTATTAAGGTCCGTGTAGCTAACATGCAGCGCCCCCTGACGTTGCTGACATTAGTGGTGCCTGATCGAGACTGAATTAGACCCGCTTGATGTTATCGCTACAAGCTTAAACTATGTATACACCCACAAAGTGTAGGTATTCCGACCCTGTCTATGTACTCAGGCACACACACTAATTGTACATAATGCTGATAACTATCTCAGGCTGTTTTAACATGTTAACACCATTTAGTGTACTCCCACCTACTCAATTATTCACTTTACTGCTCCTCAACCGTAGACCCTGCGATACTTCGTATATAGACCCTAAACTGATGTCTTTTATGAGAAAATTAAGTATTTCTACAGAATGGATTGAAAACAATTTTTTTAAACATATTTTCTAACTAGTTGTAAATATGAGGTATTACAGTTTTTAATTTAATTTAGGCCAACTGCTCGGGTGTCTTTCTTGATGTATAACAGGCTTTTGATCGAGTCTGGCACCCAGGACTGCTATACAAGATCCGTAAATTCCTACCCCCTACATACTTTCTCGTTATCCGTTCTTATCTCTCCGACAGATTATTTTAAGTAAATTACAACGGAGCTTATTCATCCCTATTCCGTCAGTCTGCAGGTGTACCTCAGGGTAGTATCCTTCATCCTATCCCTTATACAGTCTTTACAGCTGACATCCCAACCCAGTGAACAATGATCCTTACATTGTATCCCAAACCCTCCAATCCCACATCACCACCCTTGAAGAATGATGCTAAAATTGGAGGATTAAAATTAATTCCAATAAATCCCACCAAATAACATTCACCCTTCGTCGTAAACCCATGACCTCTTGCCCTACAGTATCCTTTAATAATACCTCACTTATTCCTGTCGAATTTCCTGTGTACTTAGGACAAAATCTCGACAAACGACTGACATGGAATCCTCATACAAGACTAAAAAGACAAGAAACAGCTCGTAGATTGCGACTATAGCAACATTTACTAGACAAACGGTCTAAATTGCCAATCCATTACAAAAGACTGATCTACATGACTATTATAAGGCCTATCTGGACATACGGAGTTGAGCTTTTGGGCTCCACTAAACCATCAAATTCCTCCAGAATCCAATCCTTACAATCCAAAATCCTTCGTAAAAGGCTCCTTACTTTGTCACAAATCGAGTTATCCATCAGGACCTCAATGTCCCCTATTTGGCCAGAACCAGATACCATTCCTTCCATAATAAACTTCCCAACCACCCAAATCCACTTGTTTCTAACCTGGCTTCTCCTTCATTACCTAATAATCCTCCTAGGCGTCTGAAAAGAAGATGCCCTCGAAATCTTCTCCTCTAGAAATGTTATTGGAGTTCTACCAATGGGTAGATTCTCCACATGTTTGTATCATGTCACTATGTCACCTACAGCAAATTTACTTGTATATATTTTTTTATACAGTTGTAAATAACAATAAATAAATTAATAGAAAAAAAAATAATTTAGGCCAGATTTAGAAATACGTATTTATATATATTTATACAAACGTATTTATATATTATATTTATACAAACGGGAGGGGGGTAAGGCGCTTCACTACGAACTCATAGGATCCAGGTTCGAATCTGACTAAGAATTACCGTCTAACAGACTTTACTGGTTGTCAGTTCAGACAGAAGTTTTCCCGCGCACCGAGAGGACCGAACGATATATATA